>NW_023615627.1:0-60001 GCF_013339695.2 Rhipicephalus sanguineus
TATTTATATATGTGTATTTATAATTCTGCTGTGGTTGTATGTAATGCATTGACTACTTTTGCTCCTGCTGCGTTACTTTTGTATTATACAAGTTTAACCGACTAACTTTGTTTTTGAAGCCTTGTGTGCCCCTATCAGCATGAGTATTACAACCAGAGGTTCTGGATTGCTTTAGTATTGGGAAATGCCAACACTTCCCAAAATGCACTGGAAAACCCTGCTCGTTCTGCTTTCTTTCTGTTTGCTTGACATGGTTTGGAAGGCAATCAAACATCCAGCCTCCCAAAAAATGCCAAAATTTATATAATACTGACGACTCGTTTTACACTGAAGCAGTCTTTACAAACAGTAACAGTGTGATTAATTCACAATGAACGTTGCAAAAATAGGTTGATTAACAAAAAATGTGGAGGTTTTATGTCCAAAAACCATGATACGAATATGAGGCATGCAGTAGTGGAGCACTTCAGATATTTTGAGCACCTGGCGTTTTTTTAACGTGCACCTAAATCTAGGCAGATGGGCCTCAAGCATATTGCATCCATTGATATGCAGCCGGGATTCAATCCCACTACGTTCGGGCCAGCAGTTGAGCACCGTAACCACTAGACCACTGCGACGGGCCACGAAGGTTGAAGCATGCATGAATTCAGGTGCTCACCAAGTCCAAAAGATTTTCAGCACCCAGGGGCTCTGTCACTTTTCAATTACAAACCTCTGGTCATGACTGTTGTGCCACTGCAAAGAACTGATGGTGTCAGCTATTCACAGGCATAAAAGATACATTGATGAAGTGCTCAGCTCTGTGAGGATTCCAGAGGGGTTTGTGCAGAAGCTGCGACTCGGTTGACATGCATGTTAGTTTGAAATAGAAGCATGCATCCATACTCACTGAAACTATTCACAACGTACTGTTTGTGTAGAGCAACTGTGTTTCTTGTTTAACTAAACTCTGCAAACTCCGACATTCCACTTCCTGAACAAACGAATGACAAGCGATGCAGTTCTAGTTAGTGACACATTATGATGAAACTGTGCAGCGTTCCCCATCTGCAATTTAAGTACTGCTCAGAAAATCTTCTGACATTGTGATGGATCCAACATGGTACCTGGTAGAAAAATAATAGGGAAGCTGCGTTCAACTTTGCACTTTACTCTACTTATTTCTTTGATAAGATGCTTATCTTCGTGTATATTTCATGTTACCTTGAGTATTTCGCACAACTTCGAACTTGACTAATGACCTGTGATCATTCCTGTTATGCACCAGTCACAACCACAATGTTTCCACAAATTTCAAAGGTCACCTCTGCAACTGAGTCTAGACCACTCTTTGTTGCGTTCTTCTCCCTTTATTACTTGAAAATTAAAGCATGCTGTGTCCTGTTCACATCACGTGAGCTTGCCTACAACACATTTACCTGGAGGAAAACATGATCAGGGATAGCTGAGCCAAATGGTAGATTTGTCTCACTGCTTTTACAAAATAATATGCTGTAGCACTGCAGCATCAGTCACAACATATTATGACATTGATCTACTTATGCTCCATGGGTTCGTCTACATGAGCCAAAGGCTATGACTGTTAGGTGCACTTTCTGTGTACATATATGCAAAAGTATGTGTGTGTGTGTATGTGCAAAAGGTAGTGACACAACGCAGGGCAATAAAAAAAAAAGTACAGGAAAGGGTGTTTTTCCTATACCCCTTGTTTTCTTCGGCTTGCGTTGCGTCATTATCTTTTGCACAGTATGCACCAACCATTCGAACAACTTGTTTTGTTATGATATATTTCAATGCGCGGGATTGTTTCGCTTCATGCTGCTAGTCATAATCTGTACAACTCGTATGTGTACACTTATTTACGCTGACGTAGCACTTTATATGCTTACCCTGCTTATGTGATTGTATTATGCTGTATTATGCGTTTTCGTATCCTATTTATATTGTACGCGTGCTCGATGTACGCATTCCTGTATTCAGGTTTTACCACAGCAGTATTTCGAATCTTTTTCGTTTCCTTTTGTTATTGTTACCGATATTATAGCCCAAATATTGCCTAAACGTGCAGCAATTTACGTTTCCTTCAATAAAATGTCATGTGAAGAAAGTTATATGCGCTTTTTGCTTCTCGAGCGAGCGCCGAAAGCGGCTGCTATGCAGCTGCGACGGCGCCGCTCGCCACCATTCGCCATGCTACCACAGAGGCTACAACGAAGCAGAAAAACAACTACACACATTACGTACGTACATCGACAATAAAGAGAGAAGACAGTGCAGAAGCAATTAGTGCGCAAACGCTCGAACCGACGTCGCGGCCGCGGGGCCGGCGGCACCACGAGCGAGGAAGCGACCGCAAACGGACGCGGCCATATTGGATTTTTTCCTTTCGAATTGGCTCGCCTCCAGCAGAAATCCAAAATCCAGTCAACTACCGCCCAGCCCAGGAACCGCCACCGTCGCCGGAAGCGGGAAAACGTCCCCATTGGCCCTATGGGTATGTCACTCCACTGGCCTGGCGCCGACGGTTTGTGCGCGACAGAGCACGCGCATCGAAAAAACAAGCATGAAAAGGCGCCGAGAGCGCGCCCTTTACCCTCTCCGCAGAAGACGCCACCGACTCAGCCAACGCACGCGAAAGATCGGCATATTCGAGAAAGCAAAGCAGCGCCAGCGGCGCCGTCTGATTCCGCAGACGAATCGGTGAGAGCATCTCGCCCTTTCTCTAGTTTTCGCTATACTACGCACAGATGAATCATACGCGCCCTCCCTTCCCGAACCCAGGGACCCAGGCGCGAGCCGATACAGGCAATGCAAGCAATGCAAGCGCGCGGCGACGGAGAGTCAGTCAGTGAGAAGTTAGTCAACGAAGAAGTTACATCGTTCGCTCGACCGCAGAAGGCGTGTTGTTTGATGATCTAGTGCTGCGAGTGAAGTATCAAGAGATGACGCCGCGGGAGCAGTGACAAGTTTTGAAGAGGGTCGCCGAGGAGACATGTGATGACCGACTGCGGAGGAGAACGAACGTCCGCGGGGAGTGAATCGTCATGCCGGTGAATATCAAAGGTGCGTCGTGCAGACCCAGCTACGAGGTACAGCTTGTGGTGAACATCCGCTTTATTTTGTTTACAAAGGTGACGTCTCAATCACTTCTTGTTCTTTCTGAAGTCAACCATTGCTGCATTTCTGTTTCTGTAAATAATAAATACAGAACTTATCTTGTAATAGCGCGGTACATGTACCGCGCTAGTACAAGCTAAGTTCATGGATGACCAACTCGCCCGAACTACAACACTTCTGAAATATAGAACGTTTGAGCGAAGTGCCCTTGGGGGGCACGGCGGTCGAACCGAACCAACACATGCTCCGGCTTATAACTTTGGTTGTCACCAGTGTCTACATGATCGAGTGCATCTAGCGAGCACCGATATGGCAGAACGAAAGCATTAGAACCAGAAGCGACGTGTTAACTCGCACAATGACGAAGCGGCTCGCCTTGGCCAACGAACAGCGGCGATCCATCGCTTCCGTCGTTATTGCTCAGGAGGCCTTGCGGTAAGTAAAACCGTGTTCTGGGCGCGTTTTTCTTTAGGTGTTTGAGCACTCCACTCCACATCAGTTGTTATTCGACATCCCTTGAAGTTTCGGCCACCACACATACGACAAACGTTGCTTATTTCACTACGCAAATGTGAACAACGTGGAAACACGTAGAACGACCTTGTTTAGCATGCATTGTAACAAAGAAAAAGTGTGGGTGCTACTCTTGTTTACGAGTCCTGATTTGCCACGTATGTGACTCTCTTTAAAGATACACGTTAACTCTCTTGTGGGTTCCTCGGCTCTCTGACGAGAGTATTGGCCTCGAGGCCCACCACTGGAAACGCCGGCGCCACCGTCGGCGTGACGTGCTTGGCAGGATCACGTGGTCTCAGCGGCCGCGTCGGCTGCTTGTGGAGCGCTGCCGCGTGCTTTGAAAACGAATTTCAAGTCCCACATGCGCTGCGGTCTCTTCAAATGCGGAAGTTTTCTCGCATTTCCTACTCAATTGAAATCATTGTAATAGAGTGGCCGCCTCCGAAGGCGACGAACATGGGGCTCTACCGCTCGGTGCCGCAGTGCCAGGCTTAAGGTATGTGCACAAAGGCGGAAAGCATGCCGCGGCGGCGTCGCGCCCGTCGGCACCTCCGCGCGGCAAGCAGCGAGACGCTTTGCACATTGGCGGCGCGAGAGTTACGAGAGTGGACATGTCGAGGCGCGCGCGCCCGCCGGCTGGCTGCCAGCTAGCGATTTCTTTCCGCAAGACGGAGATTGGTGGGGTGAGATTGTTTTCACAACAAATCAGTGCAGGGCGGGGCCTCGCCTCGATGACGTAGGCACCATTTTCTTTATTTTTAAATGCGAAGCATTTCTTAGCGAACTTCTGCGACTTTGAGCGTATCTATCTATCTATCTATCTATCTATCTATCTATCTATCTATCTATCTATCTATCTATCTATCTATCTATCTATCTATCTATCTATCTATCTATCTATCTATCTATCTAGCCGCCTACGACTTTGTGCTCTCCTGGCCGTTTCGTTAAACGGATGTATACCAAAATTGGCATGGCATAACATGACCGTATTACGAACATAAATGACAAGTTTATCACGAAAATCATGACACGCATGTCATGAACAGCATGATTTACATTCCACGGCCTTGGGGGTTTTGCGGCCGTTCCGTCAATTTCATATATACCAAAATTGGTACGGCGTGACAAGAGTTCATGACGAACATAATGACAGGTCCTAACGAGCAAATCACGACAGCATGTCATGTGCAGCATGATTTACATGACATGGTCTCGGGGCGCTAGCTGCCGTTTAAATGAATGGATATATACTAAAACTGGTATGACGAGACATTTCTGTATGACGAACATAACTGACACGTGGTAACTTGAAAACCATGACATTCATGTCATGTACGACATGACTACCATGCTATACTCATGGCGCACTCGCGGCCGTTTCGCTAGATTGATATACACCAAAATTGGCATTGCGCGATGTCATTGTATGAAGAACATGAATAACGGGTGGTAACATAAAAACCATGACATGCATGTCATGTATGTCATCATTTACATGCCACGCTCATGGTGCATTCGCGGCCGTTTCGCTAGCTTGATATACACGAAAATTGGTATTGCGCGATGTGACTGTATGAAGAGCATGAATAACAGGTGGTAACACGAAAACCATGACATGCGTCTCATGTATGTCATGATTTACATGCCACGCTCATGGTGCATTCGCGGCCGTTTCGCTCGCTTAAAACACACGAAAATTGGTGTTGCGCGACGTCACTGTATGACAAATATAAATGACAGGTGGTAACTTGAAAATCGTGATATGCATATCATTGTAAATCATGCACGGAATGTAAATCATGCACGGCATGATTTACATTCCATGCTCACGGTGCGCTCGCGGCCGTTTCGCTAGATTGATATTGCCACGCCCACTTCTTGTCTTCTTTTGATGTATTCGGGTTTGACCGGCAGGGACGGTTATCAACGCTCGACGCTGTCCGCGAAGCAATGTTCGAGAAGCTTCACGATTGTAGTAGATCGTTTTGTTAAGACTGCGCCCCGCACGCGAATGTTCCAGCTTTGTCTAGAGATAACGCCGCCACCAGCGATATTGCTGGAAAGTTCGATAGCGCCTGTATAAAAGCCGACGCGCTTGAACAGCTGGGCTGTCTTGAGTCGATCGGCTATTATACTGGCGGTTGCGCATTTCCAGCGTCTTCTCAATCGTCGTCGCCTCTGAGATGAATTCTTCAACTGTCGAGGGTGGGTTCCGCATCAGCCCAGCGAAGAGCTCTTGCTTTAGCCCTCGCATGAGCAACCTGACTTTCTTGTCCTCAGGCATGGCTGGGTCAGCGTGGCGGAACAGCCTTGTCATTTCCTTGTCAAGCGTTGCCATCATTTCCAAAGATGGCAACGCTTTCACTTGGAAGTTGGACCCGCGTCTCTAGCAAGGCTGCGGCCCTTTCTTTTCTGACGACGCTTGCAAACGTCTGCAGGAAAGCGCTGCGAAAGGCGTCCCAAGTTCGAAGAGTGGACTCCCGACTCTCGAACCAGGTCCTTGCTGCGTCTTCAAGGTAAAAGTAAACGTGGCGCAGCTTGTCCTCGGAGTCCCAGATGTTGAATGTTGAGACCCTTTCGAAAGTCTCGAGCCAGGTTTCCGGGTCATCGAATGACGACCCGCGGAAGGTTGGCGGCTCCTTGGGCTGCCGGAGTAGGATCGGCGCAGGCTGCACGGGGTCGGTCATCGTCGCTGCGGTCGGTGTTTGGACCTGGGGCTTCCTGGTTTATTCGGGAAGGAACCCGTGCTCTCGCTGCAGTCCCTTCTGCCTGCGGCTTGTTCGACGATCCGGGTTTTCTTTGCCGTCGTCCTCCTCGCGGCTTGTGCTGGAAGACCAGGTCACCATTCCCCCTCGCTCCAGCGTCATCATTTCCGTCGGCACTCAGAAAGTAGCAGACCTGGAAGGCGTCATTGAAGGCGACCAGCACCAGTTGATTAACCGCGAGATTTGCGTCGCAAGAGGAATAGCAGAGTTGCGGGGAGGCAACGCAACAGTGATGCTCACAAATTTTATCAACGAGTATAAGCACGTGAAAAAAGGCACGACAGTCGCCTACATCGAAGAAATTGTGGCAGCCACCAATGCTTTCGACATCGCCGATTCTTCCGAGCCCACACCGACGAACCAAGCTCCTCAACCAGCTTTCGACGTCAATCCTAGCCTTCCGAAGCATAAACAAGAACAGCTCAAAATCCTGCTCTTGAAATACAGGGACTGCTTTTCGTCATCGTCAAGAATCCGCCAAACCCCAGTCGCAAAACATCGCATCATAACCGAGGAAAATGCCAGGCCACTCAGGCAGAGCCCGTACAGAGTTTCGACGCGAGAACGCGAATCCATAAAGAAACAAGTCGACGAAATGCTACGCGATGACATCATCCAGCCTTCGAAAAGTCCATGGGCGTCACCCGTGGTGTTAGTGAAGAAGAAGGACTGAACACTACGCTTCTGCGTCGATTACCGTCGCCTGAACAAAATCACGAAGAAGGACGTCTACCCTCTCCCACGGATAGACGACACCCTGGATAGACTGTACAACGCGAGGTACTTTTCGTCGATGGACCTCAAGACCGGCTATTGGCAAATCTAAGTCGACGAGAGAGACCGAGAGAAGACTGCCTTTATAAGACCAGACGGCCTCTTCGAGTTCAAGGTTATGCCCTTTGGTCTTGCGACGTTCCGGCGACGTTCCAGCGCGTTATGGACACCGTGCTGGCTGGATTGAAGTGGCAGACTTGCCTTGTGTACTTGGACGACGTCAGTGTGTTTGCTTCAAGCTTCGACGAACACCTCCGGCGCCTTGACGCTGTACTACAAGCAATAAAGACCTCTGGTCTTACCTTGACGCCTGAAAAGTGCCGCTTTGCATACGAGGAGCTACTGTTTTTGGGTCACGTTATCAGCAAGGGTGATGTTCGCCCAGACCCGCGGAAAACAGCTGCCATCGCTGCCTTCCCGCCCCCCACCGACACGAAAGCCGTGCGCCGTTTTCTCGGTTTGTGCGCCTACTACAGGCGCTTCGTCAAGGAATTTTCACGAATCGCCGAACCGCTAACTCACCTCACGAAGACCGACGTGCCATTCAAGTGGGAAACGGCGCAAATCGAAGCATTTGAAGAACTGAAACGACGCCTTCAGATGCCTCCGATACTAGCGCATTTCGACGAATACGCCGATACGGAAATCCACACCGACGCAAGCAGCGTAGGACTCGGCGCCGTCCTTGTGCAGAAGACTGACGGGCAGGAAAGGGTCATCAGTTATGCTAGCCGGTTGCTATCAAAAACAGAAACGAGCTATTCCACAACAGAAAAGGAGTGCCTAGCGATCGTCTGGGCTGCATCCAAGTTTCGCCCCTACCTCTACGGCAGGCCCTTCAAAGTTGTGAGCGACCACCACGCATTGTGTTGGCTAGCTAACTTGAAGGACCCTTCAGGTCGCCTCGCACGGTGGAGCCTACGACTTCAAGAATTTGACATTACCGTCGTTTACAAGTCCGGAAGAAAACACTCCGACGCTGACTGCCTGTCTCGCGCCCCCGTCGACCCACCGCCGCAGGACGACAAGGAGGACGACTCCTTCTTGGGAACCATAAGTGCCGATGATTTCGCCAAACGACAGCGAGCGGATCCAGAACTCAGGGGCCTTATGGAATACCTCGAGGGCAGGACCACCGTTGTTCCCAATGTATTCACGCGGGGACTGACGTCGTTTTTCTTGCGCAACGGTGTTCTCTTAAAGCAGAACTTCTCACCGCTTCGAGCCGATTGCCTTCTCGTGGTACCCTTGACGTTGCGGCCAGAGGTCCTCCAGGCTCTGCACGACGACCCGACGTCTGGACACCTGGGTGTTTCTCGCACGCTAGCAAGAATACAGGAGAAGTATTACTGGCCGCGCCTTTCCGCCGACGTCACTCGTTACGTAAAGACCTGCCGGGACTGTCAGCGACGCAAGACACCGCCCACTAGGCCAGCCGGACTTCTGCAGCCTATTGAGCCACCTAGACGGCCGTTCCAGGAAATTGGGATGGACTTACTGGGGCCGTTTCCGACATCCAATACCGGAAACAAATGGATCGTCGTGGCTACCGACTACCTCACCCGCTACGCCGAGACAAGGGCCCTGCCCAGAGGCAGTGCCGCCGAGGTAGCGAAGTTCTTCGTTGAGAACATCGTCCTGCGTCATGGCGCCCCAGAGGTCCTCATCACCGACAGAGGTACGGCGTTTACTGCTGACCTAACTCAGGCAATACTGAGATACAGCCAAACAAGCCACCGCCGGACCACAGCGTACCACCCACAGACAAATGACCTCACCGAGCGGCTAAACAAGACCATCGCCGACATGTTGGCCATGTATGTTGACGTCGAACACAAGACGTGGTCTGCCATCCTTCCGTATGTGACCTTCGCATACAACACGGCCGTCCAAGAAACGACGCAGATGACGCCGTACAAGTTGGTCTACGGAAGGAGCCCGGCGACGACGCTCGACGCCATGCTACCCAACGTCACCGACGAAGAAAATCTCGATGCCGCCGCTTACTTACAACGTGCCGAAGAAGCTCGACAGCTCGCCCGCCTGCGCATCAAGACCCAGCAGCACACCGACAGCCGTCGCTACAATCTTCGACGAAGCTTCGTGGAATACCATCCCGGCGACCGTGTTTGGGTCTGGACGCCGATACGCCGACGTGGGCTTAGCGAAAAACTCCTTCGGCGATACTTCGGGCCATACAAGGTTCTTCGACGCCTCGGCGCTCTTGACTACGAGGTCATACCGGACGGCATTACGAACTCCCAGCGACGCCGCGGACTACGTGAAGTCGTCCATGTCGCGCGCATTAAGCCGTTTTTTGCGCGTTAGCGAACCTGGGGACTCTGTTTTTTCTTTGTTATTGTAATTTATTTATGTACTTGTTTTTTTTCTCTTCTATGTTCTTTCACAAGCATCGGGACGATGCTTTTTCAGAGGGGGGCAATGCCACGCCCACTTCTTGTCTTGTTTTGATGTATTCGGGTTTGACCGGCAGGGACGGTTATCAACGCTCGACGCTGTCCGCGAAGCAATGTTCGAGAAGCTTCACGATTGTAGTAGATCGTTTTGTTAAGATTGCGCCCCGCACGCGAATGTTCCAGCTTTGTCTAGAGATAACGCCGCCACCAGCGATATTGCTGGAAAGTTCGATAGCGCCTGTATAAAAGCCGACGCGCTTGACCGCTTGTCAGTTGATCGACGGTCGACGCTCTGTTCGCCGCTATCAGTGTATTGCTGTAGTTCGACTTTCGGTTTCTCGGCCACAAGTTCGGCCAAATAAACAGTTTCATCTCGGACGTGCTGACTGTTGTCTTCATCAAAGTCACGACCACGTGACAATATACACCAAAATTGGTATGCTCGATGTGACCTGTGTGAAGAAAATGAATACAGGTGGTAACATGAAAACCATGACATGCATGTCATGATTTACATGCCACGCTCATGGGACATCCGCGGCCGTTTCGCTAGCTTGATATACACCGAAACTGGTATTGCGCGACGCGACTGTACGACGAACGTAAATCAATGGTGGTAACATGAAAGTCATGACATGTATGCCATGATTTACATGCCACGCTCATGGCGCACTCGTGGCCGTTTCGCTAGATTCATATACACCAATATTGGTCTTGCGCGCTTTGACTGTGTGAAGAACATGAATTACAGGTGGTGACATGAAAACCATGAAATGCATGTCATGTATGTCATGATTTACATGCCACGCTCATGGTGCATTCGCGGCCTTTTCGCTAGCTTGATATACACCTAAATTGGTATGGCGGGACCCGACTCTATGACGAACATAAGTTACAGGTGGTAACATGAAAACTATGACATGCATGTCATGTATGGCATGATTTACATGCCACACTCATGGTGCACTCGCTGCCATTTCGCTCGTTTGATACACACCAAAATTGGCATTGCTCGATGTGACTGTATGACGAACATAAGTGACCGGTCCTAACATGCGAATCATGTTTTATGCATGTCATGTACGGTATGATTTACATGACACTATCATGATGTGCTTCTGGCCGTTTTGTTAACTAGATATATACCAAAAAGTGTATGGCATGACACGAGTGCTTGATGAACATGAATGACAGGTCATGCATTGCATATACTAGAAGATACGTTTCATAAGCATGGTATATACTAGATTGTACATACATACGTGCATGGCAAACATGCCATATATGGTGAACTAGATGCCATGGCATGAATGCTTTCATTTGGCTCAAAGACAACAAGGCAATGTATGCAGCTCTTTGCTGGCTGCTTCGCATTACATCGATTCCCACAGTGCGTGGGATCTGCCGGATTCTTTCTCTCCGTTTGTCGGCGCGGTGGTCACCATTTTCGTTTTGTTTTTTTCCTCTCCCTCTCTCTCTCTCTCTCTCGGTTTACGGTGCGAGTGGCGCGAGCGCGGCGTGCAGGCGTGCGTACGGCGTGTTTTGTCTGGTTTCGCTTGTGGCCGGAGGCGCTGAATGCAACGATGCACGAGTCTTCTGACCGACAGAATGTGATAGGAAAAATACCTACAAGGGTTACGTCATCATGAAGACGGCTACTCCCACGGCTATGTGAAGTCAGACGATGAGCTTAGGCTTTTTGCGAGGTTCTTGGCTGCCGTCAACGAGAGGTATGCTGTGCGGACATCGAGAGACCTGAACAGTCGTTTAAATGTAAGGATGTATCGATTGCTTCTTAATCTGTCTCTATGCGCATTGATTTAGCATTGAAAAATACAGTAGTAACCCAGCAGAACGACTTGTTTTCAGGTAGGTTAGTGCAACACTACAGAAAACGATTTCGCGGTTTTCAAGATCGGGTTAAATTTTTCTGGTTACTGGTTCAGAGTTTTCCTGGCACCGATTTATTTCGGTTTGAGTGGAGTGTTGCTCTGGTTACCGGGCCATTACCGAGCTTCAGAATTCTGATAGACGTAATTGGAACTTAAGTGTTATTTTTTCGGTTTCAGACATGATTAGAACCGCGCTATGCAAGCTAATCGTGACTTTAAAAAAATTAATAAGTCTACCCCTGTGCTCTTTACTTAAATGCTTTGAATTCTAGGCAGAGCTGCGCTTGGGCGTTTGTTCTTGTATGCATCTGTGCATTTTTTTTGAACATTGAAAAAGCAAACGTGGGCAAACACGAGACACTATTTGCAGTGTGACTGTACCTCCATGTCGGGACACGGCCGTGTGCGCCATCCGTGGTCCTGCTAGAAGTGTGAATTTGACGTCTAGAGCAAGGCATAGGCCTGATGTCGGACTCTGTATATTAGATGCTGATGTGTCAGCGCCGAGGTTTTTGTCGTATTATATAGTCCCAAGGCCCAACCAAACTGTAGCAAGTTGGTGCTGCTTTCAAGCTGTATTTTTTAACACCACACAAAAAAGTCTGGGTGATTTATAATTTAATAATTATTATTCTCATTGAGGAGAGCCAAATTTCTTGACAGAGGCAGCGCATTTTAAGGTTTTTTTGCTGCCATTCACAAAAACTGAAGCTAGATTTGATATTGCCCTCTGCCATGCGTAAAACTAGGCCACCCTCATTAAATCGTCTTTACTGTTTATTTTCAGCAATGTCGTCTTCTCCATGATCCACTCCGGGTGCAGAATCTCTCTTGACAATGTGCCGTTTCGAGTTGTCAAGGAAACCATCAAATTCTGCATATTTGGAACGGAATACTATAAGAAGACTCCAGGGGAAAACAAAGACCCGGTATGTCGCATGGTTTATGCACTTGCAAACGTTTCAGTCTCATGCAGATATCCAGCAGCCTTTCTATTCAAAGATTGTGCGCAGTGCAGTGTACAGAGAATTTACACGATGTTACTGCAGGTTAGGTGCTTTAGGTTTGCACTAGAAATAAATATTCCTGATTTCATTTATATAGGGTTCGAGCACCACTGATTGGCCGAAGGAGGTGTACGAAAAGAAACGAATGAACCTCCAAGGAACAAAGAAGAAGGGTTGTGCAGCAACAATGACCTTGAAATGGATTGAATTGTACCCAGATTTCCACGGTACGTAATATGCAACCACAAGTAAAAATATTTGGGGTTATTTTCTGGAGACCTTTATCATGGCATTTAGGTCTGTGCAAGCCGACAGAAAAGAAACAGTTTTCAAAATTATTACATTGTCCTTGCAGTGAGCTGTGAAAATTGTAGCGGATGTTTACCATCATTGCTTTCTACTTCTGCCGATAGTAGGGGGTTTTAGTAGAGGGATCGGATAATGATGCCTCCTCTCCGCTTTGACAGCCTTGAACACGCGTTGTGTATCGTTATGGTATGGTTATCGGGGCTAAAAAATGGTCTGCTACACTCCTTTATATCAGCTTTTCCTGTTGGCCTCAGTGCATGGTGCAGACAAATTTGTCGTGCCATAAGATGTGACACATTAGATTACGTTATTGTATGCTTAATAAAAGGTTTGTTTTAGGCTAGTTGGTGATGATCATTATGGTTTAAAACAGCACGACGAAATGAGGACAAAGTGAAGACAAGACAGAAGACAGCACTGAACTAACAACTGAAGTTTATTTTCAGCATATATGCTTTAGCAAAGTGAGTTATTGGGCTAGTTGGTTTTGCATAATTAAATACTGCGCTACAGTTGCCGGGACAAAAGTAGTTAGGGAGATCACGCGTTACGGAAGTGGCCACAAGCGCAAATGGCGCTAACTTCTTTTGTCCCAGGAACTGCAGCGCAGTATTTTAATCAGTATATATGGACGTGAGAACGCAAAAAAAAGTGCTAAATATAAAAAACCGTACAACACGTGCAGTCTGGGCATCTAAGCCGAGACTGTATGCGTTGACTGTTTGATCTTTCGCACTCTATTTTGCTATTACCACGTGTATATATACTGGAAAAGTGGAAATAAACTTTGCGTTCTTACCTCAGTGCTGTCTTCTGTCTAATCTTCACTTTGTTCTCACCTGGGCGCACTGTTTTAAACCGTAAAGTATGCTCAATATACGTAAAATGTCTACTTTCTAGGTCGACGTGCCCCAGCCATGCGGCCAGACAAAGAGGGCCGGCTGAAAGCAGACAAGGCCAAGCAGCTGCAGGAGGCACTTGATGCGAAGCAGACTGTGACCCCAAAGAGACGCGAACTATATATTAGAATTGCCGACTGCAGTTCCCATCGTAACCATGGTTTCGAGGACATGGAAGCTTTTAGCCAAAATATGGACAGGAACATTGCTGAGCGCATTCAATGTTGGCAAGGGAAGGAATTACATGTGTATCGGATGTGAAAAAGGCCTGTACTATTACGTGCATGATGTACTTTTTGCAAACAAGAAACAGCCTGATAGCAGCTGCAGGGCCTTTTTCCCAACACATCGTGACCTAAGCAACAAGATCCAAGCTGTTCTTCGGAAGACCGCTTTAGCACAGTGGATCAAGAGAAGGCTAGCATCCTTATTGAAAAGATCAGGGGTGAGCAACCCGAATCTTCCATTGTTTATCGTCCGTATGCATCACGCAGCTTTCGTGGGTAGCAACGACTCGAACAACGTGGAAGAGAGCGTTGCCAGCGAGTGTGAAGACACGTTGCTGTTCTGCTTCCAGACAAAATTCATGGAGAAACATGCTTAAGAAGTATGGAGGCTCAGTAGTTTGCCTGGACGCAACACACAAGACTAGTGGACTATGCCTACACTTTTCTTTCTTGTTGTGAAAACACCCGATACACGCCAGCTGGTGTGTTTAATCATACAGTTCGAGGACGGCCCAATGTATCGCTGAGGCTTTAAGCGTTTTCAAGCAGTGGTGTGATAACTGGTCCCCACAGTACTGGATGGTAGATTACAGCAAGGCAGAAATAAGTGCCATCAAGCAAGTGTTTCCAGAGAGTCAAATCTCCATCTGTGACTTCCATAGACTACAGGCATGGCAAAGGTGGCTGCGCAGAAAGGAAATGACGTATCCGATCCGGATGAAGCCCTGAGACTCATGAAACGTTTAGCCAGGCTTCAAATCAAGATGAGTTTGACAAGGCGTTTGAAGTCCTTGTCGCTTCAGAGAATTGGAAAAATGACAAATTCCGCAGTTACTTTGAAGCAGTGTGGCTCTCTGTAAAGGAGCTGGTGGGTCATGTATTACAGGCTGGAGTTTGATTGTTGTCCTTGACCACAATAACGGCATTGAGGCCCAAAACAGGGTGTTGAAGGCACAGTATGTGAAAAGTGCCAGTGGGAAACGGTCGTTAACATCCCTAATCACAGGCTGTCGTCCACGGCTACCTTCCTGACAAAGAAGTGAAATTTCATGAGGCAGCAAAGAGGCAGTCATCAGTGTATAGACAGTACAGTGGAAAAATGTTCCGGCATACCTGCACAACCGGCCTCACGGGTTTGTTAAACATATGCTGAGACGGCTCGTTAACGCAGAAGAATACACCTACACAGACATGAAAGAGCTGTCCACTGAAGGCATGTTCTCTGTTAATTCTGAACGAAGTGACGACGATGTGTACACAGTCGACTTCACCAAGCCATCCTGTACCTGCCTGACTTAGGAAGCACAAGTACCCCTGCAAACACTTTTGTGTTGTTTTTAAGTACAGCGACAGGTGGGGCTTTTCCTCTCTTCCGCACAGTTACCTCAGTCGAACCGCAGATTACACTTGGAAGCTGCCCAGAATCAGAAACAGGTTTTGAGATTCCTCTTGTCAATGAGCCAAGCCCTTCTGAAATGTCTTCACAGCCTCTTGGTACAGCAGTGTCAGAGCCGGACATTCCCTTTGTCAATGAGCCAAGCATTTGTGAAGTCCTCACAGCCTGCGATTGCTCTGGTTCCCCGTACAGTAACCCCCTCACTATCGGAGTTACGCAAAAGTATAACCGAGGAATGGGAAAAGTGCAGTTCCCTCCTTTACTGCTGTCATGACGTTCAAACACTGTCGGAGGCTAGGGGCTTATTGCAAGCCTACCTTTCGTAAGTTGGCTGAATCTGTGCCACAGAGTTCGGGCCTTCACATTCGGGGCTCACCGACAAAGGGATGCTCGTCTCTGAAGAAAAGAAGGCGCCTATAGTGTGCTTCACTCTGCCATTGATTGGCTGACTTTTCACAGGAGCTTTGGCTCGTACTGCTAGCAAGGATCAGGGGGAAACTTTTAAGAGATGGCGACTCAGTGATCTTTTTCATTTTTTAAAGATGCAGACTTTACAAAACTCAATTTTTACCATTTTTATAATACTTTTTCAGAGTGTTTAGAGCTTTTAAGATTAATATGCTACGTTCAATGATGGAAGTGCTGCTACAATTGCTCCAAACGAGAAATGCTACTCCATGCTGCTCCGAAGTGTAATATTTGTTAGTAACTGCTCTCAACCTGCTCCAAAAATGCCGTTGGGAAATTGAAAACGTGAACTTTAACCATGTGATCATCCGGCGAGCCTAAACAAAAACAAACTATACTGTCGTCTAGTATACGGCTTGTATACTTGCTGTATACTAGCGTATTGACAGTGCTATATGTACTGGCATTGTTGATATATGTGATTTAGCCGCATATATGTACCTGACAAGCGACTATTTTGAAGAAATATGTGTGAGATTATTTCGATATTATACTGTTTACTAACTACTGCTGTGACGACTTTGATGTCCGACTGATTGCATAAAGCACTTATCAGCTTTGACTTCATTTATGCAACGAGCATTTTAAGTGTATAGCTCATTCAGCTTACTTTAATTTGAAATTTTCAGTGCTGGCTGTTTTGGCGAAATATGAAAATATATTGAATACGTGCCGATTATAAACTGCTGCTTTGGCAACAGTTACATGGGATTGCGGCTACTTTCGTAATTTGCTCAGCTTCATCTCCTTATATTATGTCTGCCACAAGTAATGGTATTTTAAATATGTGTTACACATATTTGTGTTCAATGGCCATCTGTCTGCTTAATTATTTGTTGTTTTTTTTCAATTTGAAGTGGTTGTTGCATGTGCAATATGTATAATAATAAATATTAATATCTATAGGTGTTTAAATGTTACTTTAATTTCCATAAGTCGTTTGGAATATTTGCTATTTTCTCCGAAAACGCCAATGGCTGCTTCAAAAATCAAAATGTCGCTGCCATCACTGTATGTTTTATACTAGATATCATAATAATGGTCATGTAATTCCGACATTGGCAACGGCTGTGAGTGTAGAAATACTGCCTTAAACCCGAAGGTCGCGGGATCGAATCCCGGCCGCGGCGGCTGCATTTTTCGATGGAGACGAAAATGTTTAAGGCCTGTGTACTTAGATTTAGGTGCACGTTAAAGAACCCCAGGCGGTCAAAATTTCCGAAGCCCTCCACTACGGCGTCTCTCACAATCATATCGTGGTTTTGGGACGTGAAACCCCAGATATTATTATTGTTTCGTGTCGGCTACGCTTTCAATCATAGATTGTATAAAAACATGTTTTTAGGCTTGTGCTTTCAATGTATGTGTATAAACTGTACGTAAAGTTGCATCCTTTCTTTAATTCTATGAAAGTGCTTGCTTTTATACTTTCTTTTTTGCATTTCAATAGCAGCTGCCTATTGTACTTGTATATTAAAACGTTATTACATTTTTTTTCTGGTGGTTACTTCAAGATGTACAGTGCTCGTCAAATGAAACCCGAACACCGGCAAGCCTTCGCATGGTATAGTGCGCGCCGTCCAGTTGTCACCATTGACAGGCGCGCGCATCCGGTTTGACCGCACTGCGCATATGCGCGCCTTTCCATGGTGATAACTGGACGGCGCGCACTATACCATTGCGAAGGCTTGCCGGCGTCGGGTTTCATTTGACGAGCAGTGTATTTAGTAGCGTGTTTGTAATATGTATCGACTGCAAATAAACCACATTTGAGAGAATGTCTAATGTGCACTAGGAGTTTGCTTTGAAATGTGAAGTATGGTTACCTACACAGTAGAGCAATTTCGTCAAGACTACTTCAACAGCTGTGACTGGTAATAGAGTCTGGGCAAACTGGCCATTTTCGAGGGCACTTATGAAAACTACCCTTTTTAGTGAAATGATTTAGGTATACACACTGATACTACTGACTTCAGGGACCTGCTTGTTTATCCAGACTGAAAACTTTTTTTCAATGGCACCCTAAGCGCCTCAGAATGTGTGAGCGGGCTGCTGCTCGTATGTTTGCGAGCTGTTAGGTCGCAGCGGATGCCGATCCGTGGCGCCGACACCACAGGGGGTCGTCGGGAGAGATGCATGGCTCGAAAGCTGTGGCGTGTTTCCCAGAATTATTGCTTGGAGAGTTGTGTCGGGGAAGCTAACCGCCTCAGCGGACCCTCGAAACGGTCAGGCGGACGCCGAGGTCCAAGCCATGTGGCCGCAGCAACAGAGGAGGAGAAGCGATGTCCGAAGCGGGATATCGGGTTACGTCCGTCGGCAGTAATGGCCAACGCGGGTGGTTCTGCGGAAGGAGCGCGTCGCGCGGATTCCTTTTCTCCTAGCAGAGAGCAAGGAGAGGAGGAACGTAAACTGTTTGTACAATGGTTTTTCGACTGAGAGGGAATCGTCCTGACTTCAGGTAGTCGTGGCAGTAGCCGTATTCATGATGATGTAACCCTTGGAGGTATTTTCGATCACATTCTGTCGGTCAGAAGACTCGTGCATCGTTGCATTCCGCGCCTCCGGCCACAAGCAAAACAAGACGCCGCGGCCGCGAACGAAACTCGCGCCGCAAACCGAGAGAGAGAAAGAGAGAAAGAAAGAGAGAGGGAGAAAAAAAAGAAAAACGAAAATGGTTGAAGTGGTGACCACCGCGCCGCCAAACTACAGTGTACTAGAATGGGGCAGTGGGCTCACTGCCGTACTGCCTGCGCCGCGCCGCCATGGCCCTCTCCGCGTCGACAGCCTGGGCGCCCGCCAGGGGCGCTGCCGCCAGTTTCTCCTGAAAACTTCTCTTGCGGGGTGCGAAGCGCATCCCCTGGTCGGGGTTACGCTGGTTACGATGTAGTTCAGGGGGGATCAACAACGCGGAGTTGAAGGCGGTAAGAGGGCCACCACAATGACACTTAAAAGAGACCACAAAAAAAAAATGGAGGGAGGAGGGGGTCGAGCATTTTATTCTTCTTTTAAGCTGATTCCCCCAGCTGCAGCGCATAGTTCACGCCATTCATTCGTTGAAGGACCTTTGTCGATCGGCACCACGCGTGCCGCTTTGCTGCACTTACGTATGCTTGTTTTTCTGAAGGATCGGCATTGTGTCTGTCCGCAAACTGCAACTGTCTCAAAGACGGTCCGCCGCTGCATCTGGACGGGAGGACGCGCTACAGCCTCCGGCGGTCGTGCACATAGGGCATGCAGCGTACGTGTACGGTGTAGAGAAATTGCTGGGGCAGCGTTTGACAACAAAAACAGCTGGACCCAACGAAGCTTGGAGTGACCGCGTGCGGTAACAATAAAAGCAAAAAAAAAAAGAACAGGAGGGTGGTGACAGCAAAACCATACTCGTGTACAGAAAAAGGAGATGTAGGGGAGACTGAAGTAGCTGTCATTAGGAAGCGGGAGACCCGTAGGGATTAGGCTCCTTTTGGGATGCTTCAGTGCCTGTTAGATCAACGTCGTCGTCGGCTGTTTATTGGTCGTGACCATTTCTGCATTGTTAATCATGGCAAGCATTTGCGCATACATAGGCAGGGGTTTGTGTAAATAAAATCAGATCAGACGTCTATCAGGTCAGGAGGAGGAGCAAATCTGCCTGCTCACTGCCGGGTGTGCGGCTGTTCTCCTGATCTGAAAGGCACGCAAATTATTGGTAAGGGAACACGCAATTAATACGAACCTTAAGTGATTGAAGCGCAAATCTGGAAACATATGGTTCGAACAAATGCATTAGTGTCCCTAGCAAAAATACCAATAGGATTTCCTATTGGTCCAATAGGAAATCGCTATTGGTTCTATAGGACATCTATTGGAGCTGTATTGGTTGTATAAGACTTCTATGGGTACCAATAGACACCAATAGCCACCATCCATTGGTGTCTTATTGGACCAATAGAAGTCGTATTGGTCAAATAGGGGCTGCCTATCGGTGACTTATTGGGCCAATAGGAGTTGTATTGGTCAAATAAGTACTCCTATTGGTTTCTTAATGTACTAACAGAAGATGTATAAGGCCAACAGGAGTTTTATTGTTCAAACAGCTACCGCCTATTGGTAGCTGTTTATAACATCTTATGACTGATTGAGCGCGTCGGACCCGATCCCGATCAAATTTCTTGATCATGATTGGCTATATTATACGCAAGCTGCAGACGGGATCAATTCACTTTTGATAAGTCTGATCCCGATTGAGCTTAATCGTACACCGTGAGACACCGTGTGCAGTAGCAACTCACGCGACTAAAAGAGTTATACAAAAAGGCTGCGTGTCGACCACGGCGGTACGGTGTCTCCGTACATGCCGTGCGGTAAACGGGCACTATAGTAAAACACGCTAAAGAAGAACTTGCGAAGGAATCGACAACACAGACACCACAGAATAATAATAAAGAAACCGCCATGAGATCACAACCGGAACCAGCCAGGTGACAAACAAAAAAAAAAAGTGAGACGGTGCGCGGTGTGGCGACGCTGCATGTGTGAACATTTTTTTTTTTACACGTTCCTTGGTTAAGCAGGCTAAGCCATGTGCTAAGCTTTAAGATAAGCTTTGGATAATATGTAAAGTTTATAACTATTTATGCTAAGCAATATAAGTAGTGCTGTAAAGATACAGGAGAAAGAGTTATAATTGTGGATCTGCAAACGCGACCGACCGTGCGTTTGGCGCGCCATCCGCGCTCGGCCGATACGAAGACAAGCCCAGCCTGCGGCCAAGCTAAGCCAAAACGTTGTGTCTGTCGCCTAGCGCGCGCTTTGTGTGTTCTCGATGCTTCACGTAAGCCTGCTTACACGATGTTTGCTTTAGTGTGCTTCCGCGACGATAACGTGAAGACTGTGTTCAGCGTGCACCAGATGGAGACGTTCTGAGCCATAAATGTCTTGGATTTCGACTGATTTCGACCGATTTCGACTCTACAAAGTGGCACCAAGAATAATGGCAAGACGAGCAACAAGGCCCATGTGCTCCGATTGTTTGGTGAGTTGAGTGGGCATGGTAGTTACTCCTATTTAGTATTTATTTGATATCACCTTTTTTTTTTGTATTCAAACTTGGGACGAAGCTGAAAGGTCGGGAAAACAAGTCCATTGTCCTTTGTCTCCGGTATTTGATGACAGCGAGACCAGCGACGCCTCGATTGCAAGTCCACACGCTCTCAGAAGTTGAATGATTGAGCGCATATATTATTGCAGTTTGTTTTTGTGTTTGTCAGTATGCACAAAAAAACGTAGCATAGATTAGAGAAAGGACAGGCGCCCTGCTCGTGGGTGTAGTTGGAGTCTCGCAAGCCCTTTGTAAGTATTTACAACGTGCGTGTTAAGCCGAAACGCGTTTATCGCCTCATAGTAAAACGCTCTAGTCGATGCGGTTTGTGTGTTGTAGTGCGCGCCAATCGGCTTATCATACTTGTTTGACATAATTTCACAAGAACCACAGAAGGCCACATGATAATTCATTATACAAAATGTGCATAGCATATGTACTGCACTGGTGCGATTTTTTATTTCATATTTTTTTATTTTTACATACTGCAGCCCAATTAGGGCTATCGCAGGAGTGGGTTTATTAATGTTGTTGGCTTAATTGCATAACCACGTAACATGCAGCACGCGTGTTATATCCAACTCATTGCAACCATGACTGCTGTGTTGGGCTTGCAACGATATGGAATCTAGGCTGCCTTTACTGTCTTACATATTACCGTTGCCTCATCGTGAATCTACCCTAGCTTAATTTATTTCATGCCATCTTTAAGTTGAGATTTAGTGGCATGCTCTATGTATGATAGTCGCACCACCATCGTGAAAAAGAGCACGTCACAGATAGTAAGTGATTATTGAGTTTGCTGTAATTTAAGGACGAGTTTGCAGTTCGTTGTTGGGTTACAGCTCAAAAAAACACAGGACGCAAGTGTGTAAACGGGATAAGGTGCTGCTTAATTTAAAAAAAAAAAAATTTGCCCCTTCCTTTTCCTTCCTTTTTTGCCGCAAAATTTTGCCGATATACTGTTTTCTTCCACGCAATAAGCCACAGTTGGGTGTGTAATATTTCACTCAGTTTTTTGCTAGTTCAGCTCCTGCAACATTGTGAACATGTGCAGTGAATTAAGGTCTAGATAATTTCTCACTGTGCCGCCTACTTTCTATACATTGCTTCGAAGGTAAACTTTAATTAAACATGTGTTACTGTTTTCTGATTTCATGGCTCTGTTTATTTACAGAATCTTTCAGGCACTTTCCTCGAGTGCGGATGAGGCAGTCCAGAAGAAATTGACACAAGACATAGTTGCCTTGCAAATAGTCGCCCGCAAGATCGCCAACATCATCAAGGGCCAGGAAGAAGCACTTGTAGTTTTGATTATGAGAATATATTTGAACATATGCCTCATTCATCCACTGTGATTATCATTGCAGGGGCGCTGCCACAGTGTGGGCGTTCTGCATGACGACAAGACACCCATAAAACACTTGCGCAAGACTAATTCTAATGGGGCTGAGAAGTGTGCAAATACAAAACTAATGCAATGCCAGCAGGCAAATACAGAACCAATAGGCCAATATAATTCCAGTTGGCTAATAGAGAACCAATACACCAATATATGTCCAGTAGGCTGATATAGAACCAATAGCCAAATACAGTTCCAATAGACCTATAGAACCAATAGACCAATAGGTGTCAATAACCCAATAGGCTATTGGTTTTTTATTGGGAATTTTTGCTAGGGGTATCTGTCACTATCAAAGAAAGAGATCGCTTATTTTAAAAAATGGGGTTACTGATGTCATTCTCTCTTATAGTGAATCACACGTGTTTTATGTACGACGATGCGCGCTTGGCTTATCAGGGAATTCGTTATGTGGTTTCATTAAACCTGTTGCTGGTTCCAACGAGTGTCTTCTCTTCTTGTGTAAGCTGGTTTTTTCGTTTCTTCAAGTATGTATACCAACAGGCCCAGCAACAGATTCTCCTATTACATATAGACCAGCTCATATATTGCTAATCAAAAAAAAAAAGAAAAAAAAATGAAGCGTTGTGGGGCTCGAAAGGCGAGAGTGAAGTCGTTATGATCGTTACAGTGGCGAAAGGGCATTGAAAATCGTATCGATCAGCAGCAGGGGCGTAGCCAGAAATTTTTTTCGGGGGGGGGTTCAACCATACTTTTTGTATGTTCGTGCGTGCGTTTGTATGTGTGCGTGTATATATACGCAAGCAAAACTGAAAAATTTCGGGGGGGTTTGAACCCCCCAACCCCCCCCCCCCCCCTTGGCTACGCCCCTGGTCAGCAGGACAAAAAAAAAAAAACTTCAACCCCCCAACTACACGCCCTATCTTACTGCAGCGGCTATGTGGAGGAGCATTCATCTATGCAATAGCCGCTTTAAACATCGCCCACCCTTCGTAAATCAGTCACAACGACAGTAATTTATTTCACAACTCACAGAAAAGTTGCATCAAAAGAAGCTCCTGTGTTGCGCACCGTAACTTTGACTTTTCTTGCGCGCAAAACAGCAACGCGCGCTAGCCGCGCGGCCCGCGCCCAGCAATCCGCCGGAAAGTTTCAGGTGACGCTGCGAGCCGCGCCGCCTGTCGGCGGCGACATGAAGTGCGTCACGCTCCGCCGCTCAGTGAGCGCACTATAAACTTCTAGAACACTGTAGCCAAACGGAGAGAGAAACAGGAAATGGTGCCTACGTCATCGAGGCGAGGCCCCGCCCTGCACGGATTTGTTGTGAAAACAACAAATCCGTGGCGAGAAGAAAGGCGAGAAGAGTGGCGAGAAGAAAGGCGCACGAGACGCTGCCAAAAAAAAAAAAAAAAAAAGACCGAAAAAGGCACTTTTTTTAGGCAGCGTCTCGTGCGCCGCGCGGTGCAGGAGCCGATCCCACAGAGAACTGGCTCCATTATTTGTTATGGTTATCATCTACCAGTCATGTTTTGTACTCGGGACACACACGCAATGCGATAGCGCCAGCCGGAGCAATATTCTAGCGCTACAGTGACGCCGGCCGAAAGCACAGATCGCCCGTTGCAAAGGGCAAGGCACCAATGATCATCATCATCATCATCATCGTATGTCGCCTATGTCGCGGAAGATTATGAACTTGTGAGGCTGTGTTTGAACCATTTGAACCATCTGAAGCACTTCACGGTCCACGAAGCGTACAGAGTGACAACTTTTCGGTTTTCAGACTTGATCGCCATGATAAAGGCACGGTTGCGCTCTTCAAAGAGAGGCTCGCGACCTGTAGAGCCTGCTCAGACGGCTACTGCGTGCTCTAAAAGTAGAGCTCGTTCAGCCGCACTTAAGATTGAATATTCTGATGGTCCGCGTCGTGAAATGGGCGAAACAAGCCTCTCTTGGGTGCCTGAAAATTGGAAGGAGATGTTGGAAAATATTCGCAAAATGCGCCGGACAATCGAAGCTCCCGTTGACACCATGGGCTGCGACAAGTGCCCCGACCAGTCAGTTCCACAGAAGGTGTGTTAAGCTTTTCGATACTTTTCAATAAGTACAGTTCAGCTGCGCTAGCTTAGCGGTAGTATCACAGCTTTCACAGAGTGTTTAGTGCAACTCTATTGAAACAACGGTCGGGTTCAAAGGGAGATGCGTGAGCGCTACTTGTAGTCTTCAACTGTAATAGTAATGCAGTAGCGGTTCTTTCTGTAGCTGTGGCGCACCGACGGGGGGGGGGGGAGGGGGGGAGTTGTATCCCCCCCTGAGGCCGACCTGACCCCCCTCCCCCCGCTTCACGGTCATTGTCACCGAGAATCCAACGTACACGTTCAGGGGGCCTTGTTGACGTTGTCATTTCAATTCAAGAGGTGGTTTCAGGTCGAATTTTCCTCATTTACTCTAGAAATGTGTTGTATTCACTCATCTACTCCTAAACAGAAAGAGCGCAAACCGCAAGTTCGGTGACTCTGTTTTCATTTCCAGTGAAGCGGTTTTGGACGAAAGAGAAAATGCTTTCACGTGTCATCAGTTTGACCCCTCTTCTTTTCTTGCCCCCTCTGCTTACTGCAATAGAGCAAGGAGATATTTCGGAATCTTCGAAACAAGCTATTGTTCTTTTTCATTTATTTGATTCTCGGGGGAAGTCTAAAAGGGGCTGTGTACAATGAATAATGCGCCGCTTGACTTAGCCACAGACGTCGGTGCACACTGCATGTGACATCAAAAAGTATTACGTATAGCAGCTCATCCAGCTGTGTACGCAGTGCTACATACATGTATGTCAAGAACAGGAGTTCGCAGTGTTGTTTACCATTTATAACGTTATTATCCGGTTCACACAGGTTCACACCTGCACACACGCAAATTATACTTGGTTCACTGGGACGCTTCTAATGCAATTAGAGATTAAGATATCAAGTGCCTAAATACCATTAAATTGTCAGTATCACATGGCTTCGTTTAATGGCGCGACGACGAAGTTGCGCAACAAATATATGTTGGTTTTGCCTTGAATGTGCAACCTTTTCAAATTCTACGTCATAAAACTCATTTTATAGAAATAACAAGCGTTTTCATGTACATTCAATGCCTTACTCACTATGGAAACGAAACTCGCTTAAGCGGGATGAACATTTCCTGTTGCGATGACGGTGGCATTCTCGTTACTTTTTCTTAAATCCTTGATATTATAGTGAACATGAAATAGTTCCCCTTTAAATAGTCAATAATGTACGGTCTCCTTGCCGACAAACATTCTTTTTTCGTCATACATGGGTTCTACAAAACACAAAATGAGAATATGAAGGCACTCAATCGACGAAAATGCCCTTTATGTTTAAGGTCTTACCAATTAGCGTCACTTTTGATGTGCAAACGGGGTCTAACATGATTAATATTGGCAGGACCGATTCAAGGTAACTATCGATCCTCCAGAACGAAAAAAGAAAGAGAGAGAGAAAAGCACTTGAAGCACTTGGGCCCTTCCAGATACATATGGTGCGAATATTCTTTTTCTTGCCTTATCACAATGTATTAATTTGCTAAAGATGTAAACTTTCTCACAAATCTTTCACTATTTGGAACCCTGTGCCCACGTCTGTCGCCATGGCAAATATAGCAATAAAACACATTGAGGAACAAGCTCTTCATTCATTGCAACCGCAGCCAAAAATCTTTCTCAGATACGTCTCAACGACTGTCATTCAAGCGTCAGGAGATAATAATCACAATTATTCTTTCATATAAATTTTTTGAACGAGTATTCAGTTAACCCTTGAAACAGAAGACTCCCTGCCGTTTTTAGATGTTCTCGTAACCTGAAAATAAAACTGTGCAAACACATCTACACAAGTCGATATTTTCAGTTCACTTCAGACCTCTCGAATATCTGCAGTACATCAGTAGTAAAGATATTAATGCGAAGAGCCGGAATGCACTGCAGCACACAACTTGAAGAAAGTAAAACAAGAAAAACTCAAAATATTCAGGAAACTCGCCAAGAACGGCTACCCAAAATATTTTATTCAGAAAGCAATTCACTTGCAAAAAACGTCGCAAGCTGAGAAATCCAGCAAAAGGCCTCCCGCAATCAACACCACGACAGAAATACGTACATCGCTCTCCGCTATCCGTGGCGCCAGCGAAACCATCACCCATTCCCGCGGAAGGCTGAGTCACGTGACAGTAAGACCGCGAATGGCCCGCCCGAAATTTGTGCCATACACACGTGCAGTCCGAAATGGGAGGGATGAAGCCCGGGTCGAAGCCAGTTCGAAACCGCAAATGGCGCCGCCTGCGCAACTTCAAAGCGAACCCACATGTTCAAAAAGCCGCCGGTGTAATAGGGTGCCGAAAAAAGAAGGAAAAAGAAACGGTCTTGTTGACATCCAACCCCTCCGAGCGCGTGGCCCGCAGCCGACGATGGGGACGGGCGGTTCGTGAAAATGTTTTCAGCATTACGAGCACAATAGCACGTTCTCTGCCTTCTCCAAAAGACTGACCACCGGAAGAGCAAACACGAGGCACCTTCAACAAAACTGCTTGTACTGGCTGCGACGCCAGCTGCGTCAGTGGAACTGAGAACCTGTAAGAAGGACGGGAAAGACGTCTACAATTTTGCAAAGGCGCAGACCGCTGAATCAATTTCCTTGAAACTGTAGTCCTCGCAGCTGAAACCAATTACCAGAAATGAATGCTGGCAGATCCAAGCAACCCGAATCGTGAATCACGCTGAAGGCTACCTACACGTAGCGTCTTCACTTTTCCCTACGCAGAGCGTATGAAAAAAGATTTTTGCGTACAGCCTCACACAGTCCGGCACTCCAAGTATCCCCCTTTCCTGGCTCTCACCTAACAGTTTACTTCGATACATCCACACGCCAAAGGAGCTCCCCACCCCCTTACAGTCCTCTGTTCTTTTGCTGATGGGCACAGCCGCCTCCTGACTCACCCTTTCACACCTGCCGAACAAGAAAAGAAGCCCTCTTCGTTTGTCTCCCTCCCTCGAACTCTCAAGAAGGAACCGTATGGATTCCGAAACGTATAGGGACAACGCTCACTCAAGGTTCCAAAGATAAGAGGCCGCCGGCGGCGCTTCGAAACAAGTGTTTTCTGTTTTCCTCGGGGCTTGCGTTTTGTGCAGGCAAATGGTGTCGCCAGCGGGGTGGTCGTGCATTTTTTGTTAACTTTGTTGCCAGCAGACGGACAAGTTGCATTGGAGTGGCGAGAAGAAAGGCGACTTCGTACGCGGCTCGTTCGTCAAAGTGACCGCACACCCCGGAGGCCGTACAGCTCGAGCACATGACGATATTAGTTTAAGCACATACACTGTAGTTCCTGCATTTCTGAGCAAGTCTTGGAGCAACTAGTATGTGTGTTGCCAGCCATGCCACAGTACTGCACGCACGCAGGGACCCCAAGCAAGCACGAATGCTATGCGAAATCCATACATTGCGAAGGCGGGAGGAGTAGAAGACGTGGCAGAATGAGTAAATGTTTTGAAGGCCATGTGACAAGAAAAAGGGGCTTTGGAAAGTGTGAAAGGTATATTTGGATGCCACGTTTTTTTTTTTTTTTTTTCAGTAGACAACTCTCGCTCTCTCTTTTAACCACTCCTTTTTTGTATGTTGTACATCGGACGGAAGCTACGATGTGCACCATATACACGTTCAGTTCGCTTGCTAGAACTTGCTTCTGTGTCTGCTGCGTGAGTCTGCGTCGAGAGTGAGCTACCACACCACAGGCATCTCGTTGAAGCGCCAGTCGAACACGATCCTCATCTACTTCCTGACAAAGATTCCGTGTTCCAATTCAAGAGACGCAGCAACAACACTGGAATGCCCAATTACGGCAGAAAAGGAACCGATGACTCAGCACATATCGCCTTCAGATGCGTCAATCGATCAGTCACTTATCAGAGTGTACTTCAGTCGCTGAACCTGTGCACCCGAATGACATGGCAAATCGGTAAGTTTATAATCAATGTTTGCGATGCCCTTTCAGACTTGTAGTTTGGCGAGGCTCGAAGGAAGTATAATATGGGATGTTCTGCTCGCATTATGCACAAAATTCTCAGTTGCAGAGTTTTTCAACTGCTAAAGTTGCCAATGGGGCTTGTTTGTATGACATTTCTTGATTACTGTGGTTATCGGACACAAGACACAATAAATGGAACACAAGAAAGGCACACAGCGCCGGGTGTCGTGTGCCTTTCTTGTGTACCATTTGTTTGCGCTACCATAGCAATCATTTTTTTTTAAACAGCATTGCGTGACTGCCAGCCGGCCGGCACATCAGCACCCTTATCACTGCATGGATGGAGCTGAAAAAAAAATTTACAAAAACAAGTATTTGCCAGACATTTTTGCTGGAACTATATTACGCGTTGGTTTATTCAATTTGCCATTTATTTTCTATGTGCGCTGCTTCGCCGAACGGTTTCTTGGGCCTCTGAAGTTTTTTTCAAGATCTTGCTGCACAACTCTGAAAGATTATCATCATTATCACATGTGATATTATCATTATTATTATTATTATTATTATTATTATTATTTGGTATCACATATTTTATTTGTCGTTGCATTCCTGTATACTCTTCTCAGAATTTCAACCCCCTCCCCCCCAGAGAGAAATTCTGGGTGCGCTAATGTTCTGTAGACTAGGCCACAAACTAGACTGTGCTTTATTTGGTGGATCGCACCAAAATAGAGGACAACGCGCCTCTCTCAAACCGTGAACGGCAAGATTTGTTTGTCGTTCTGTCCGGACATAGGGCGCCGGGATGCGAGATTGAAGACAGGCTGCAAAATCGTATGCGTGAAAAGTTTGTGCTTTTAGTAGGCCTGTGTAGTTATGGACTGAAGCAGCAAAAGGAAGGTGTGTTTACTGTTGCAGGCACGCACCGAAATAACTTGGATCATTCGCTCAATGGGCTTAACTCCGAAGCCCACTTTACTTGGAATGCCATGCCCTGTCATGCCCGAGGACAAGAAGGTCTGCTTTCTTATGCGAGGAGTCAAACAGGAGCTCTTCGCCGGGCTGATGCGGAACCCCCCATCGACAGTTCAAGAATTCATCTCAGAAGCAACGACCATCGAGAAGACGCTCGAGATGTGTACCCAGCAGTACAATCGCCGCGCATTTCAAGACAGCGCAGCTGTTCATGCGCTTGGCTCCGTCGACGTGGGCTCAGTGAAAAACTTCTTCGATGATACTTCGGGCCATACAAGGTGCTTCGACGTCTCAGCGCTCTTGACTACGAGGTCGTCCCGGATGGCATTACGAACTCCCAGCGACGCCGCGCACGACCTGAAGTCGTCCATGTCGTGCGCTTTAAGCAGTTTTTTGCGTGTTAGCGAACCTGAGGACAATACATTTTCCTTTGTTATTGTAATTTATTTGTGTATGCACTTGTTTTTTTTTCCCTTCTATGTTCTGTCGCAAGCATCGGGACGATGCTTTTTCAGAGGGGGGCAATGCCATGCCCACTTCTTCTTTTATTTTGATGTATTCGGGTTTGACCAGCAAGGACGGTCACCAACGCTCGAAGCTGACCGCGCCGCAGTGTTCGAGAAGCTTCGTGATTGTAGTAGGTCGTTTTGTTCAGATTGCGCGCAGGGCGGGAATAGTCTAGATTATTCCAGTGCTTGCGCGACAACCAGTGATAAGACTGGAAAGTTCGATGCATGGTGTATAAAAGACGGCGCATCCCAGCCATGAGCAGTTTTATCGACAACTGACGCCCTGTTCGCCACTATCACTGTACAGCGTGTATTGCTGTAGTTTGACTTTTCATTTCTCGGCCACAAGTTCGGCCAAATAAACAGTTCCATCTTGAACATGCCGGCTGCTGTCTTCATCGACGTCACGACCACGTGACAGTATGCGTGAAAAGTTCGTGCTTTTAGTAGGCCTGTGTAGTTATGGACTGAAGCAGCAAAAGGAAGGTGTGTTTACTGTTGCAGGCACGCACCGAAATAACTTGGATCATTCGCTCGATGGGCTTAACTTTGAAGCCCACTTTACTTGGAATTTATTTGTGACATATAAATGAACTTACATTAGACACCTGCCAGTCAGCTCTCCCGATTTGCCTGGGAGGCTTACCCGAAAAAGAGCGCTAACGCCTCCGCGAAAAGAAAATAATAATGACGAAGGACAGAGTTCTAAAATATTTTGGCCCTAGTCCAACGAGTGCAAAATGCTGAAGTTGCTTGCACCGCAGTACACCTGTGTCATGCAAAAAAATGCGCATGGCGAAGTCCTACTAGTTGTCGCGGGATACAGCACATTGTGTTCCTTGCGTGCACGCGCCATATAATTACGAGTACCAGTATTATTGTTAAAGTCTGAAAACGTCCCGTGACAGCTACAGTAGTCCCTTGCCAATTTTAGTGCACTTTTTTGCATGACGCTAATGTACTGTGGTGAAGGTAAATCTGTGCCAGAAAATTTGAGGACCGCTGTCCTTTGTTATTATACACCTCCCTTTTGCAGCCTCAGTTCACCATCACAAGTCTTCTGCTGATATCAATAATCACATGTCAGGCCAGCAAGCATGCCAAATGTGGGCTTCACCATTGCACTGCGAACCTTTCAGGCATCCACGATTCGAACATCTCATCACTGTGCCCTATGTCAGTACATAAGCTCCTTGGCCTGGACCCATTCACAGAACGGCAAGCGAATCTCACGAGAAAAGCCGTCGTCAAGAAAGGAGCTGCCTATTCTGAAGTGTACCAGGCCACACCCCCGCAATCTTGCCATTCGTGAGAGATAGCTGTTTGGGCTAAACTTTACTGTGTGGTCTGGCCCACAGAGTAGGCACTGCATTATGCACAGTAAATTTCATATATTTTATTTTAACGCAGAAGAACCTTCTCAATAGGTTCCCGTTTCGTACGATTTCACGGCGCCAATGTTCATGATATAGTTTGTTTATTTTTCATTTATAACAATATATTACAATAGATTATGCATAGACAAGTGTCCCAAAGTCGGGGACTGCACTGGGGCCCTTGTATGTATCAAGCGAAAGTGCATGATATATTAGGGAACTTGGATTATACGCTTTCCTGGATAGTACATTTCTTCCATGTTATTTTTTCTTTCTGGAATGTATGAGTGAGGTTCAAATGTGTAATTATTAATACTGATTGTAACACAGTGCCAAGTGTGGATTGTGTTCATTTGCATGAATGCACAGGCTGTAGTGCACCAGGGTGCAATAATGAGTGTAGCCAGCTTTCTTGCATTGTTTCATGTGGTTGGAGTAAACAGACTCTTCTTGATGGGCCAGTTTGTTTGTGCCAAAACGAAATAGAGTAAACAGCTATAGGGCTTGCTCTAGCTGCCAGGCCACTAATTTGAATCCAGTTTTGAAAACCATAGGGAGTCTTATCCATGATAAAAGAGCCAGTGAGTGTCTTGTCAGGGTGGACCAAGAATATCAAGCTTCGTTACCCTTTTCCACACATACGCTGTTGCCGTTTATGAAAGGGAACATGCGAGCGTGTGGTCTGCGCTGTGCAGCAGCTGCCTACAGCACTATCAACCGGCAGCTGAAGAAAGCACGTCCGCTTTTGGCGGCCTCACCCATTGCGAGACCGAAGCGGGAGCGTAATCTAGCAGCGCTTGTCCAACTGCCATTCATTTGCCAATAGATGACGCCAAAAGCGGACATGCTTTCTTTAGCTGTCGGTTGATGGAACTGTAGACAGCCACCGCAGACGTGCTCCCTTTCATAAACAGCAACAGTGTGCCTCAGGGGAGAAGCAGACTTCTATGAGAGTTGTGGCATAAGCCTGAAAAAACGCCTGGTGTCCATTAAAATGTCCTCCCCTTCTGCTTAACAAACTATGAAACTACGCTCCACGCCATGCTTACATGGCTTAGTTGTGGCTGATGATTTAAGGCCGAGAAGAATGCAATTCAGTTTTTTACATCTTTTGAGCGTCTTGAAGAAAGTGGTAGGAGCGGTTTCTGTGATCTCGTCGTGTAAGCATGGTGTGGAGCATAGTTTCTGTTCACAGATTCAGAATTGAAAATGCAGGTTTGCCGGGGTTTTTTCTGGCTAGCTGTAATGAGGGGCTGTTGAAATGGGTCAAAAACCAAGATCATTCCGACACCAGTGGTGAAAAGAAAAAGTATGATAGGGTATCAGTACTGCCATATGTCCATAAACTTTCCCATGGATTGAGCAATGTTGGCAAAAGATATGGAATTAACACAGTGTTTTTTGCTCCAGAAAAGCTATCTAGAATATGCCCTCTTGTTCAGGAAAAAATTGAGGGCAGTGAAAAGAGAATTGACGGCTGTGAAATTAAACATGTATCCACTTATGTACCTTTTAAGCGCGGGGTTGTTTATCAGATTCTCCTTACTTGCAGTAACTTGTACGTGGGACAGAGCGGCAGATGTATTAATGTTTGCTTGAAGGAGCATACTCAGTTTTTCAAAAAGCCAAGCGCATCGCATCTTGCGTCGCATTGAGACAGGTGCGGCTGTTATCCTGTGTTTGTAGATGCGGAAGTACTTTCTAGGCACAGTTGTAAATTAACCTGTGAAGTGATCGAAGCATTTCACATTCAAGGAATGGGAGATGCATGCGTTAGCCATGCGTCGATTTCCTTAACAGACAAGGAGTTTGCGTATCGGCTTGCCATGTGCAATGTTAAGTGACAAGTTTAATTTTCTTACTGATGCACATGTGTTGATGTTGCATGACATGTTTGACTTTCTTCCTTATGCGCATGTCTTCCATGCTTGGCTTTGTTTTCCTGCGTGCTTTTTTTTTTCGAAATAAATCTTTCAGTTGCGAGACGGCGCTCGTCCTGCGCTCTCTGTTCTATACGTCTTTGTGTTTTTTTGCGCTGCTTGCTTCAATCATGCAAGTATTCCAACTAGCCCAACTTTCCGCTCTGCTGCATTAACAAACCATGCTGGCTCAAATGAGCAATACCTTTTATTTTGAACTTTGCAACACAGATTGCCTGACTGGTGCACTTAGTATCGACATTTGCTTGACTTATTATTGACATTCCATGCAAGCTTGACTTGTAGTTGCTGCTCACAGAACTGAATCAAAAGTGGTGAACAATGCATAAGTACGAGTACCAGGCACTCAATTTTTAGAGCCCAGCTATTAAGCGCCCGTTGGCGTCGGTGAACCGAAAGAGCGAACGAGGACGAAAGAGAGCGAGCACGTAGCACTCGAGTGCTGGCAGTTTCTGTGGCACAATGTAACGAATGTTACATTGCCATGACTGCAGAAAGACGAAACTTCAAACACAATGGACATTGTCCCAACACGAAGCTGTGCTCAGAATTCGCATTAGACAGTATCGTAATCGTCGGTGAATTTTTTTTCCCCCATCAAAAGAGTTGATGCATTAAAGCAGCATTGTGACAGTAAATGGAATGCAATACCAGTCGGGGTGCATTAAAAGCTGCTTGGCTCGCTCCAAATATAATCACAACTGTGCATCAGCAGATGGAACACCGAACGAAAGATGCTATGTTTTTTTTTACAAAGCGTAACAGTGGTGCTATTTCTCACTAAAATGATGAAATGCAGTGTGCACTGTCTTTGTGAACTGTTATGTTGCATCAAATATTGCCTTGCATTGCTACAGACCACATGCACTGTGACAATGCCACCTGGGTGTGATACTATAATACATGAGTGAGGAAGCAGTTTAGCATAATGCCATGCCCTTGTGTTCATACAGCACTTGGTATATGTGCTGTGCTTAGGCATGTTAAGGTGCAGCTGTGGTTTAACAGTATTGATGAAACATTCTATATTTCAGCTTGTTCGGTATCAGCTTCTGGTTTCACTGATGTTGTCAAGCCAGACAAAGGATGAAGTGACACATGCAGCAGTGGGACGCCTTCGTGAGTTTACCTTGACTCCAGAGAGTATTGCAGGAGCAGATGAAAAGCAGATTGAACAACTCATCTACCCTGTTAGCTTTTACAAGGTGAGCACTGTTATGGCATCATGTGCAGTACTTTATTACAGGCCATGACATTTGGAATTCTCTATGATTGTCATTCACACCGGTGACTAGCACCAGTCACACGACTGTTTGTGACTGGCAATCGAGGAGCAACTCAAGGCGACCCATGTTTACACCGGCTTGTGTGGCCTACCTTACTGCATTCACTTCTGCTTGCACCGCCACAAGCAGAATATAAGCAGACATCCTGCACATCTGATTGGTTCAGAGGTTTGCGACTGAGCCAAAGCAGTTGCTCTTTGTCCAAAACGGCTATGTGCCTTTGCACTGCAAAAGTCGGGGCCCCCACTCATCTAAGATGACTCGAAGATGAAAACAATATGGTGTGGCTGATTTATTATGCACACTATATATGCCGCTTTCAAAACATTTTAATCACGCAAACACCAAGTGGATGTACAGCTATGTGCCTCTATAGGCATATGGGTGGTCTTGTGACTTTTTGTACCATTTTGTGTGAATGCCTACTTTTCGCTCAAGGTTATGTTTGCACGAGACATCGCCCTAGTAAACATTGGCAACAACCTTTTGCTGTGGCAGTGTACACAGCTTGCTCTTCCCTGAATGTGATTAGGCAGTACTATAGTCATGCAATGTGTCAAGCATTTGCTGGGTGGACATGGGGATGATGTTTGAAAAGGTTTGACTAGTGTAAAACGCACAACTAGATGAAACATCCGCCTTTCTGGAGATGGCATTGCATTGTTAATTACATCCATAATTAAAAATAACCATACAAAATTGGAATTATTGTTCGCCCTAAATCGAACCAATGAAAATGTGTCCGAGTTAATTAAAGGCTGTCATTAATTAGAAAACAGGGCTGAGATAGCACAATCATCCTACTCCAATAGTATTTTTTTTCCCCCACTGAATCAGTAGCTCAACCATTGCTCCATCAACATTATCGCCGACATCCACCAGCTACAAATATTGACGGATCAGACAAACAGCAAAAGGAACCCTGACGGTGTACCACTTAAAGGGATACTAAAGAGAAACAATGAATTGGTTTATATTGATAAAGTGTGCTCGGAGAACTCTTGTGTAGTTTATTTCACCACCATAGGTTTATTATTAGCGGAGAAAACAAAGTTCAAAGTTTCATTTTTAAATTTCGCGCCGAACTTTGTAATTCGTGACGTAAAAGGTTTCAAAGAGCATTTAACGTATTTTGGCGCCACTGGCTCGACAAAATTTCCACAAACTCGTTTTTTCAAGTCTCTGGCCCCCTAAGAGGACAATGTACTTCGATTTAACCGATTAGGAACTACGTAGGCCCAAGCAGGCGCCGTCAAAAATATGTGACGTCACAGCAAATGGTGTGGGAATTCCAAGGTGGCGTCGCCACCTGTATTTTCTTTTTGCGCGTTTTCTCGCTTATTAAGCGTCTTCTCACAGCAAGCGTGGTGTTTTTAGTATCGTGGAAGACCACTTTACTAATGCGAGAAAAATCGTTTTGCTCTTTAGTATCCACTTAATAAAACATTGAGCATTATGCATCTAGCCATAAAACATTGGGCAAGACATCTTACTGCACAGAAAAATCACCCCTCAATGTACAACCAACAGCTGCAACGGTGGCACACTGATTATGATGCTTGGCTGCTGATCCGAAGGGCGCAGCAGTCGCATTTAGATGGAAGCAAAATGCCACAGGCCCATGTAGTTAAACTTAGGTGAACAAGAAAGAACCCCAGGTCAAGGCTTCCAGAGCCATCCACTACAGTGTGTATCATAATCATATTGTGGTTTTGGCACATAAAATCTCAACAATTATTATTAGTGTACAACTAACACACCAGCTAGACTTTCCCATCTACATGTAGGAGGCGTCCGCCGCGGTGGCATAGCGGTTACGGTGCTCGGCTGCTGACCCGTAGGTCGCGGGTTCAAACCCGGCTGCGGCGGTCTCATTTCGATGGAGGCGAAATGGTAGAGGCCTGTGTACTTAGATTTAGGTGCACGTTAAAGAACACCAGATGGTCAAAATTTCCGGAGCCCTCCACTACGGCGTCTCTCGTAATCATATCGTGGTTTTGGGACGTAAAACCCTAGATAGTATCATTATGACATGTAGGAGGTGAAAACACCCTAAAAACCATATAAAAATTAAGCCAATAATGAAATCAGATCCGTATGTCGATGCCTACAGAGGCTGCCCTGATTAACTGCTGTAAAAGAGCTCGAGTTGACTAGAAGAGAAGCAGGCCACAGTCAAAAACAACATGTTGGTTATGCAGAAGGTAGACTTGAGCACATAACATATAGTTTGGGTGTACATGTGATTGACAGCACCAAATGATTGGTTGACGGATAGCATTGTAATGATGGAATGGATTTATTTACAAGGTGAGAAAGGTGAGAGATGCGTAGTGCAGCACAACGGACACAGCGACTCGCTGCTCGCGCGCTTCTCTACCTCATCTTCTTCTTGGCTCCAGCGAACTCATGCAGCACGACAATTTCCCTGGGTGCAGACGAAGCTTTCTGAGCGAGTTACATAGTCCGATGGTGCCCTGCCATGGTGGTCTAGTGCAGTGGCTCTCAAATGGGGGTCCGCGGACCCCAGGGGGTCCGCGAAGCCATTTTTGGGTGTCCGTGAAACCCCTCGTCGGAAAAAATATAAACACGTTTTTTGGAGCCACACTATGATATCGGCCCCTTCTAAATTTTTTGTGTATGCTTCATCGCAGAACATTTTTGCATTGCGGCGGAGCTGACCTATAATTCGCCTTTTCCATGAGATGGCTGTAAGCAATAGAGCGAACTTGGGCTGTAAAGCTTTTGTTGCGGCTTTCTACAACATATTCACGCGAGCATGCTTTTTCCAGACCTATTTCACAATCCATGTTGTGTTAATTTCTGACACTCGCACCCCTCCCCCCATTATTTTTTTAACTGCAAGGGGTCCCTCATCTCTTCCGCCGGTTCACAAGGGGTCCCCGAAACATTCATGGCTGAGAACCACTGGTCTAGTGGTTATGGCGCTCGACTGCTGACCCGAAGGTCGCGGGATCGAATCCCGGCCACGGCGGCTGCATTTTCGATGGGGGCGAAAATGTTTGAGGCCCGTGTACTTAGATTTAGGTGCACGTTAAAGAACCCCAGGTGGTCGAAATTTCCGGAGCCCTCCACTACGGCGTCTCTCATAATCATATCTTGGTTTTGGGACGTTAAACCCCAGATATTATTATTATTATTAGTCCGATGGTGGTAATGCTTCAGCCAGGCAACGTGCACTGGTTGGGTTCTACGTGACTGCTGGCTGTCAGAGTTGACTTTGGCGATGATAAACATGATGTCACTCAAACGTTGAGATATGACGTACGGTCCAGTATACTTGGACAAAAACTTCGTGTATACTAGTCCTTTTTTTCGCGCAGGCAACCAAAGCCAAAGTTCCCAGGAAGAAGTGTGACAGACATGTGTCGAGCATCATAACAAGTTTTGGCACAACCTTGTGACGAAATAGTCCTGAGGTGAGCCACTCGACGAGCTTCCTCAGCGCGACATAAAGTCCGGGCTATTGAGAAGTCTTGGTGTGGAGACCAGGGAAGTATCATGTCGACGAAGCTTTGGAGATGGTGAGCGTAGAGCAAGAAAGGCGCATACCCGTCGACTTGGTGCTTCGCCGTGTTTATGCATATGCAACAAATGGCAAAATAGTCTCAATTTTCGTGGTCATTGGACCCATACATGGCAAGCATGTTGGTCAAGGTGCGATTAGTGCGCTTGGTCAGGCCGTTTGTTTGCAGGTGGTACCGTGACGAGTGCCGATAATCAGACCCACAAAGGCGTAATAGTTCCTCAATGATGTTAGCTGTAAATGGCCGTCCCCGGTCACTTGTGACGAAGGACGACAGAGTGCAGCAGGAAGGAGGAGACGTCTGCTGATGTAGCTGAAATGAGCGCTGCCGTCTCAATAGTATATTGCCTCAGGTAGTCCACACACACAATAGTCCAGCGACACCCAGTAGAGGACTTCCAAGCAAGTCAACGCTGATCTTTTCAAAGGGAAGAGTTGGCGGCTTAACTGGCTGCAAGGCAACCACCAGAGGCGTTGTTGGTTGTTTGTGACTTTGGCAAACAACACAGCTGGCAACATACTGTTTTGTTGTCTTCCAGAGCTTGGTCCAGTAGAAACGTTGACGCACTCGGTGCAGCATCCGAGCAAAGCCTAAATGACCCATGATCCTTCGTGCACGGCGCGAAGGATCATGGGTCTAAGAGTCTGGGGTGCGATGAGGAGGAGTAGAGCACCTTCAGCGGAATAGCTCTTGTGTAGTAAGCTTTCGGTGAAAGGTGAACTCCGTGCTCAAGCAGCATCAAGAATAGTCATTATGGAAGGGTCTTGCTCCTGTTCACGCTTGAAGGCATCAGGAAACTGCGTGGATATTTCAAAAAGATAATTGTCCAAATCATCATCCCCATTTTGGGAGCTTGCTGACGGAAATCTAGATAAACATGACAGCGACCAACATAGGTGGGCAAAAAATGTCCCTCAGACTCACTCATGAAATATATTTTGCGCTTAGGGCTCACTCAGACTCACCAAAATATTTCTCAACCAGATTCTCTCGGACTCAAACTCGCCAAAATAGCACTCACTCGTACTCATTCAGGCTTAGACTCAGGCTCGATCTGAGTCTGAGTGAGTACACTCATGAGTCCAAGTAGCGCAGAATGAGCTTTTTCGACCATGTTATCAATGTTCTTTAACACCAGTATCTCACATAATCGGTGCTCTCCTTGGTGCCTTGTGATATAGTACTTTTAAACATGAGTTATCAGTGGCCAAACTACATTAAGGACATTTTTATTGAAAGAGATGGCTCTCACAAGATATTTTTAACAAGATCTTCCCGTGAAAGAGTTTGCAGGGGGGGGGGTCAAAGCACCTCCCAACCCCCTTTAATTCACGCCTGTGGTCAATAAATATTAAGCTCGAGTATGAACGCTACTGCTTCAATATAGGTGTAAGTAGACATGAGTATAAACGTGAGCCCACATAAGGCTGACAGTAATGCTAAGATGAGTAGATAGGAGTTCCATAGGTTGGCAAAACAAGTGGAGCTCCCTCAGACTCGCTCAAGTAATATGTCTTGCACTGTGGGTTCTGAAGAAGATGAGCCGCTCTCGGAACACACGAAGACAGTTCACGCGGTCTTGCAACCAAACATGTGTGCACATTTATTAACCTGCTTAAAACATCCCGGTGAGCTCGCCTGCCAAATCTGATACACAACTAGTGACACGCCAAATAACACACAAACAACATCACAAACACAAGGTACCACGAATGCGGCTTCGCCGACATTCGACTCACCGCGAGGGATCCATGGGAAACAAGCCGCGATATCGTTCCTATAAACCCACCGCGGGAGGTGTCCATCTGCGCATGCTGCCAAACCCCAAAGCACGGAGAAAGAAGGAGGAGAATCTCTCAGCTGCGGCCGTGCGCGAGGGCGGCGCGATAGCGTCACGGCGGAATGCGGTTTACACCGAAGCACGGCAGATGACGCTTTCGGCCTGTTGCCATCTTTTACATGCTCTTATAGTATGGACGCGACGCATAAAAATCGTGATAGCACCTCGTACAATGTAAAATTTCTAAGATTTCTGTCTGTAACATCAATCGGTAGATATGACAGATATTTTAGCTGCAGTTACTAATTGATACTGCCAGAATTATAGGCCGTACAGCGCTTGAAACGAACTGCTAGTAGTGGCCCCTGAGCAGACGACATCTGCCGCCGCATGCACGCGCCTCTCGCTCCTCGCTCGCATGTTGTGTGCGTGCATGCGTAGGTGGCCTTGAGAGGGAAAGTTCCCTTCGTGATTTGCTGGTTTCTTTCTCTTTAGCGTTCTCGGTGGCTTCCGTGCGTTGTGCCGGTGGTGCCGACTCCTTGATGTTTGCACGCGCTTTTCACGCCGCGACAAAGGAGAGTACTTTGCAGATTTCGACCAGTGCTTCTTCAGGATGGGGCGGAAATGTGTCGTGCCGAACAGCAGCAGTGGTAACGCGTCCTGCAAGGAGAAGGTAATTACCTTCGAAGTTCCTAGTGACCCAGTGAGGTTGGAAGTGTGGGCTCGTGCCATACCAAGAAAAGACCGACAGCTGACGCCTCGTGACTACGTTTGCGAGAAGCACATCTCGGATAGTGACATAGACAGGTGGCGCTATTATGGCGAGCTTGGTGGCGAAGTTCTCCTTGACAAACTGAAACGGCCAGTGTTGTTACGAGACGCCGTGCCTTCAATCTTTCCGCGCGCTGTCCCAGATACTGCTGTTCTCAAAAAAGACGTGAAATTTCGACCACCTGGGGTTTTGTAACGTGCACCTAAATGTAAGCACACGGGCCTTTAGCATTTCGCCTCCATCTAAATGTGGCCGCCGCAACAACCTAAATCTGAATAAGTCCCATCATTCATTGAAATAAATTATACCTAACTCATTGAGTTCTTGTTATCAAAAATTATAGATTTCGCGTTGTACAAAATATATCACGCTGTAAATTTCCTGTATGTGACGCCATTTTTCTCGTTAATTTACCGAAAAAACTTGGAGTGCGCTTGAGTTTTGCCTTTAAGAATAGAACGCGATAGCGTAATCGGGCCCCGTGCTCAACGCCTTCTCAATTGCTGGCCTCACCGACACCGATACCGGTATTTCTGCGAAACGAGCTCTTTAACACTGTAAACACACCCATTCGGGCGTGAAGCACGAACGGCGAATCGGCGACGAATGGCCTTGATCCGACGAGCTTCGCGGAGAGCGCGGTGAGAGGGACACACGCATTTTTCCTTCTCCGCAAGCGGACTCTCACGACAGAGGGCGCGTGAGCGCTGTGCCCGATAAAGTCCCTCTATCTTTCAAAAGTAGCGAAAGGTCTTGATCCAGCCGCCGCGCCCTGTGATAGGTCGGTTGGCGACACGTGATATTTTCGCCTTCGCGCCCCGCTCAAAGGGTCCAGCGGCGGCAGCGCTGTGCCGGCGATCGGTACGGATCACTGTGTTTTCAAGCGTGGAGTGGGGCGATTTTAGCAAGTAGAGAGTACTTCACGCGCCTCTGTCGCATTGTTGTTGCAAACTAGAAGCGTTTATGTACCTGAAATTGAGTGTACGGAGGAATTCCGCGTTTGAATTTAATGTTTGGAGCGTGACGTGCTAGTATGTTGGGTCTCTATGCCTTCGGTTGCCTCCCCGTGCGGAGGACAGAAGAAAGCTTTTCTTTTTTTTTTCGTTCCTCACGGTGACAAAAATATATGCTGAAGGATGGCCCAACAGAATCAGTCGCAAGAAATTTGTGCCCACAGAAAACAGCCGGCTATGCGAACTAAGTGATTTTGTAATGGTTATAACTTCAAACAGCCTTTCGCCTGGCCGGTGTGCTTTTGTTCGTGCATATGCATGAGCGTTATCTTAGCAACGATATTATTGCTTCGACGTTCTTTATGCCGTAGATTTGTGCATAGTAGTCAATGTAGAGTCACACCCCGTATCTCTAACATTAAATTGCTCGGAACCCAATAAAGCTGCCTTTGTTTTTCTCGCCGGGGTGGCTTCAAGACTACAAGCTCACAGGAAAATGAGCATTTGGGATTAGTTTTTTGCCACACCTTGCCGTGTTTTGCCGCACTGCTGTGTGCGAGATCGACTAGGGCTTCTTCGTTCAAGCATTCCGCGTAATGTTTTCCATAGAGGATCACTATGCTTTTGAGAAGTTCGAATAAATTATACTGCAAGACACTGGGAGGAAAAAACTGAAACCATATACGCCGCACCAAGCATCTTTGCTAATTTTCCAAGGCAGAAGGAACGGAAGCCACCCTGCAAGCGAATGAGGGGGGTCAGTGCTCACAACAAAACTTCCAAAGAAAAAGTTTGTTATGAATTCATGCAATAAAACTCAGTTTTTCAATAAGCTAGTGCTCTTTTGTTCTCGTGCATCTCTACAAAAAGCCACCCAACTCAGCTTTTGTAGTCTGGTTTTAGGGCCTGTACGTGTATACATACCCCAAGCACAGTTTCGCCTCCTTAAAAATTCTTGCTCCGTGCCCCAAAGAGACTCGCTGCTGTTTCCTGTACGCTGGCCCAACCTCCCAGGCGGCGCTGCCGGTGCCACCGCGCTAAGCCTACATCGCGCGAGCGCAGTGCCACCCTCGCTCAACGGCTGTTAATGCTAATCTGCGAGATGCGCGTGCACCATGAGGCGCAAACGACTTTACAGGGGGTGACAGCACCCCCACAGCGCTTAGTGCTCACTTGAACTCAGACTCGCCAAAATTTTCCTCAGCCGGACTTACTCGGGCTCAGAATCACTAAATTTTTAACACAAAAGTGTTTTATGCCGGGGTCCACCAAGTACATCCGTTATGGATATGACGTTGATAAAATGGATGCCAACGGGTGAGAAAGAAAAAAATCCAAGAAAAAGATCCGCCGCTCGGAATCGAACCCACGACGTTGTGGCCGCAACGGTAAGTGCCCGATGCTAAACCAACTAAGCTACCTTGGCAGATGTTGGACACTTCACAAATGTGCCTTATATCTTTCACACATTCTCTCTCGCATGGTGCTGCTCTGTGTTGGCGGTGTAGACAGGCGGGGCGGAGCGGGGTGGTGCCCACCGTCTGTAAGAGGTGAAAAGAAGTATTGCACTATCGACACTTAATAGCGCTTACTCCGAGATTGTGCGCGATTGTGCACGATATCGGAGGCCATGGTTGAAGCGTCTCGATACCAGCGGAGGACACTGGCCACGCTGGCATCGCCCAGGCACCCTAGACGTAGTTAGGTTCTTTGCCTTTCGCTTCGTGTTAGCGTGCGCCGGCTCATCGGAGTAGTGCAGCTTCCACATGCACCAACGGGATTTCTCCGCCGCCGACTACTTCGATTGCGAGAGCACCGACTAACAAAACTGCGGCAATACGCGTTGCAGAAAGGACACGATTTCGACAGGTGAATGTTGTGCCTTGGTGGAGTGAGACAGAGGCCAGGGGGACGCATGCGTTTGCGGCTCAAGCTACGAACCTCTACGAACTAGGTGTCAACATGGGTGCATCCACGCCAAACGGTGCTTGCTATAGCTGCCAAACATGAATAGACATTGTACATGCACTCATATATCACTACACAATGAGCACTACTTCTGTGAAAACACGTTTCACTTTCGTATCATACCGATTCCGATGACGGAGGGATCAGCCATGTTTTTTTTTTTTCAATTAGGCTCACTCGGACTCAAACTCAGCGAAATATTACTCACTCAGACTCACAGCTTGATCTGAGTCTGAGTGAGTTTGCCGACCTATGCTCTTGTATGTGACGGAAAAGTCGTATTCTTGCAGCCGTAATGACCAGCGAGTTAACCGGCTGGTGGGGCCGCGTAGTCCAGCCAACCAGCAAAGTGAATGGTGGTCAGTAAATAACCTGAAGCGACAGCCAGTGGTGTACCAACTCATACGCGAGTGGGGGGGGGGCTGGCGTCGCTCACTCTGTGCGCCATATATATATATATATATATATATATATAATATTTGCTTTCAGGTGATTTTTTATATTCATAGAGCTGATCAGATGACTTGCTTTTCAAAACTGTTTTAAATCAAGGAAGAATCTGCACAAACAGATTGTACAGGCTGGGCCGCCCTATACCGCGACAACACAGCAGTGTTTAATAGCATTTTGGAAATAATACCGTGAATTTTGAAAAGTACACCCAAATTTAACCTGATCATCTGAGCACAAACTTTGCAGTCTTAGTTTGGCGTTGTAGATACGATGAGTATGAAGAACCTGCTATGACTCTAGTACCTTAAATTCTCACTTATTAACGCGATAGCGTTTAAGAGCTCGTTTTGCAGCAATTCCAGCGTCATCAGTTGTGACTGAAAAATCATCTTGTCCTTGACCGAAAAATCGAGAAAGACGCAAAAAAATAAAAAAAATTTTTGGGTCCGAGTGAGAATCGAACCCAGGCCGTCCGTGTGGCAAGGAGGTGTTCTACCACAGAGCCAGGCTTATTTTTGAAACTACTTCGGCAAAAAATGCTATATGGATGTCATGTAATGGAAGGAGTGTCTAACGTATGTAATATTGCGTGGCAGAAGCGTAGAATTGCGCCAGGCATCAAAACATGTGAATCGCGCAACGAGTGGGTGTTTTAAAGGCTGACTCACCACAAAGCACTCAGACATTTGTAATAATCATCAGCAGCAAAAACATCAACAAAGTGAACAGCTGCGTAAGTTCGCGTGTTGGTTTACGGATGCGTAGTGGGCCCTAAACTGATTAGCAAAATGAATAATTATGGCGTAGTGGGCACTTCAACAACTGTACTTGCAGTAGGCATTATAGGATACTTTGAAACAGCCAATGTTACGCGCACACTCGTTCGTTTCCTCACGACATGGTTGAGGCATACACCGAGAGCCGAAGCCAGGCTAGCAATTGAGAAGTCGATGCACACGAGGCCCGATTATGCTATCGTGTTCGACTCTTGAAAGCGAAGCTCAAGTATCCTGCAAGTTTTTAAACAAAACATGTGGCTGACAAAGCAAGGTACTTCGCAGAAGTCTTCAGGATAAGCCGAGTGCCAATTTCTTTACTGTTAGAGCCCTCTAATATAAAGTTTTTCTTCAGAAGAAGACCAAGTTCAGTCGATTAATATATACTTAAGCAAACCACATTGAGCTGGTTGTGTATAGTTATAGGATTTTAAATGACTACGAATTTATATACTAGGTGTCGTTCCTTGCCCTCCTACTTTTTCCAGCTTGGGGGGGGGGGGGGCTGGAAAAGCGGTGAAGTGGCCCTTCACTCCTCCCCTCTGCCTTCTCCAAGTAAATAGCATACGTAAACTGTGTAAGCTCAAATTTTCCTTGAAAAAATGTCGGTGATTATGACGTTAAACTACCCCGCATTGTTTCCTTCTGTATAGGTCGTTAGCTGTTAATGATTGGTCGAAATTTTCTAGGTCATGCTCACAGCACCTGCTTGTAAGACGACACAACAAATGATGTGTAAGTGATCCACCGCGTAATTACCACGTACGCATGACTGCGTAAAAAAATAATAATAATGAACTATTTTCAATACGGCGTATTGTTTGTCATTGGCTTCTCGCTATTCGTGAAAAATTTTCAATGTGCCATAAGATCGCCTCCAATTGTTACATGACGTCACAAGTCTGCAAAAACTCGTGGTGTTAAAATGAAGTGTGCAAAATAATCAGCACATTACTTTGCGGAACAATAGCTCATTTTTTTCGGAATAGCCAGACGGTGTCTCTTTCTGAACGTAATTTAAGAAGGCTGCCCGCCAATCACATTGGCAGCGGCTGCTTCTAGCAGCGGGCGAGATGGATTCATTTGTGTATGATAGATACTTTCGGTTGTAGTATAACGACGCTTAGCTGTTTTTGCGCGTGTACAACTCTCTGTGAACTCATCGTTGCTGTCAAAGAGGTAGAGAGAGAAATAAACATTATTAGGAACAGACACAATCCTTTGCAGGTAGGCAGCCTTCTTAGTCCAGAAAACCGTGGACGCTGATCATCTCCCTGGTGAGGTAGATCAAGTAACGGGGCAAACTTGAAAGCTGGGCTTCTCAATGTACTCGAGTCCACTGCCTTGTTACAAGCTGCCACGATTGCTGCATGCTACCATATTATACGCCAAGTGAAGCAGGCTAATCGGAGACTAAAGTGGGAATCTTAGCTGTCCTGGCTGGGCACAACTAAAATACTGGATACTTCTGAACACTCATCAGCTCACAGCAGCTTGAATATGGAGCAGTGGCGATGCTATTCGTTTTTAAAGAAACTGAATTTCCTGAAAAAGGAGAGCGTTTGATTGGGCTATAAAACGTTTACTGGTTCCCGCCCCATATTTGCAACGCGGATTACTTAAATTTCAGGCCAGGTAGGACAAAATAAAATCATGACAGATTGTTCTAATGTTATAGAGCCCCTGCTGAGCGATAGCCTCCTCTGCAATGCTCGAGCGCAAGACACGCAAGCGTGGAATAGGCAGCTCGCACCGCACTTAGCCTACAGTGCGTGGTCATGACACACGGAGGACAGTCGTCACAGCAGAATCGTAGGACAAATTTTATTACAAAATTACGTTATTGCTGTGTTCAAGTAAAACTTTGCCTGACTTATCAGTTTCTCAGTCTGCAGCCGACAATAACCACTGTCGAAAGCAGGGGGGCTCCGCCCCCCCAACATTTCTCAGTGGGGGGGCTAGCGCCCTCTTGCCCCCCCGGTAGATACACCTATGGCGACAGCCGTACAGGTATGGTCGAACCCTCTGAATGGCGAACATGACCGTGAGGCATTGCATTTCGGTGACGGTATAGTTCTGTTCTGCCTTTGTGAGTGTACAGCTTGCATAGGCAATGACTTTTTAGCGTCCAATATGTATCTGTACAAGTACTGCTCCAATACCCACACCACTAGCATCAGTGTCAAGCTCAGTTGGTGCCTCAGGATCGAAATTCCGTAAAATCGGAGCAGAGGTAAGTAAAAAGACTCGCACTCAGCAGTGCATGTGAAGGGTGTGTCCTTGTGAAGCACCGATTCAAGTGGATGAGCTAGACGTGCAGAGTCCTTAATAAAACGGCGGAAATATGAACTGAGTTCGAGGAAGCTGTGGTGGTTGTTCCTCGTCTTTGATTGCTCGAAGTCACGAACTGCGGCAATCTTCTGAGGGTCGGGACAGATCCCTTCCTTGTCGACAAGAAAACTCATGACAAGTATTTAACACTTGCTAAAGCGACACTTTTTCTAGTTAACAGTCCTGCACGGCAGGTGCAGTAGAGAATAACTTCAAGTCGTTGGTAGTGCTCGTGGAATGTCTTGCTGTAAATGACCACGTCGTCAAGGTAACACATAGCGGCGAGGTCGTCAGAGGAATAGACGTCCACTCTTGCTACAGTAGTGACGTCCAGTTGGCCGAACTTTGGAAGTGTCCGCCGTATTTTGAGAGCCTCAAACACACGACATTAACCTCAAAGAGGCCATCCAGTGTAATGAAGGCGGTCTTCTCTTTGCCTTGTGGGTTCGTCGGTATTTGCCAGTAGCCCGAGCACAAGTCGACGGATGAGAAGTACGAGGCAGAATGTAGGCAGTCTATGGCATCGTCTATTCATTTTTCGTTACTGCATTTAGGCATCATAAGCAACGCAGAATCGCCACGAATCATCTTTTTTCTGAACCAGTATAACTGGAGCTGCCCAAGGACTACAACACTTTCCTCTTGGCAGGAGACACGGCTTCTGTTGGCTCGAGTATTGATGCAGTAGTGCACGCAGGATCGCAGCAGTGAAGGCAGATGCTGAGGTTGTGCAAAGCCAAAGACGGAAGCATAGCGTACATGATGCTCCTGGAGCGTGTGTTGGTTGAATGAGGGGAGTGATTTGTTGAACATGCTCTTGAACTTCGACGAGTGGTGAGGGAGTGGGGAGGTTTTGTCTATAGTGACAGCAACTGCACAAATACTCAGTGGTATCTTCTTCAAGGTACATAGCTTCAACCCAGCAGGTAGAAGAACCCGTCTACAAGCTAGCTTTACAAGTGAACGACGGACAAGTAGGTTCTTTAGCGTGTTAGAATGACGAGATGAAGTCTCTGGAACAAATCGCTGTTTCCGCAGGCAAAAGCACATCACCGGACACGGGAAATACCTCAACTCGATTGCATGGCATATCATCAAAAGCATGCGGTAATATATCAGTTCTCAGAAAAATTTCACCAGCTCTGCATTCTAATGTCGCTCCACAGTCTCGCAAAAAGTCAACACCAAGAATTACGTCATGAATAGCACATGTTAGTATGCTGAATTTAGTTTGAAACGCCTGTTCACCCAAAGTAATCGAAACTGAACACGCTCCAACAGGTCATAACAGTCCACCATCAACTCCACGAATTGTGGAGTTCCCATCCCAAGCAAACATCACTTTGTCCTAGGCAATTCTTGAAAGAAAAGGACATCACGAGCGTAGAACACAGTACTAACGCCCTCAGTACAAACACATACTTTGTTCTTTAACATGATGACAGACGGAGGAATTGGTGAAGATGACTGTCCTGCGACCTCACGTCCATCGGTCGCACCAGCTAGTTTCCCAGCTGGGGCAGTGTAAGCGGGCGGCAGCGTGGTGATGGTGACTGCCATGTCCGGGTTGGTGGCGGAGTCAGGCTGCGGTCAGACACCGAAGACACATTCCTGGGTGTGTACTCTTGAGGTTCCAGACAGAAAGAGGCAGAAGGGGTAGATGGTTGCCAGGATGCGGTCTAGCTTGCGAGATGGGTACGCATGATCTGTTGGAGTACGTTGCGGACGCAGTCTGCAGTACCTTGAGGTGTGTCCTTGGATTCCACAATTCTGTACAGGTGGGTTGCAATGGTTTTCGTTGTAGGACACAGCTCTCCTGGGCATGACATAATTGGGAGACGCTCCCAGAGGCGGCACATCCTGTCGACGTGTGGAACTTGTCACCCGAGGCTTTGTCGTGGTGCTCTCCATATGGACGTTATTGCAAACGTGCCGGTTGGTGTACGCAGGTTACGACCAGACCACTAGTACTTCCAAATAGCGCTCGTCCAGTGCACATTGGTTACACACGCAGTTGCCATTTATGCCAAGCCAATTCGACTCTGACAACTCGGCGTACCATAGCGGCGAGGTCGTCAGAGGAATAGACGTCCACTCTTGCTACAGTAGCGACGTCCAGTTGGCCGAACTTTGGAAGTATCCACCGTATTTTGAGAGCCTCAAATGCACGACATTGACGCCTCAAATCGGACGGCGAAATTATAAACGTCTTCGGCAATTCCCTTGACCAAGTGTCCAACCTTGTCCTCGTCTGAGATGTTTGGATTCACTATCCCGCAGAGCTCGGGATCTCTTCTATGTAAGTTGTACACATCTCTCCAGGTAACTGTGCTCACAATGGAAGTGTCTGCTCGGCCTTTTTCTTTTTGGAAAGCGAATCACTGAAGTGCTTGTTTATCTCTTTGATGAAGTTCTCCAAAGATGTTAGCACACCCTCATTGTTGTCAAACCGCAGTTCCGGCAAGGAACAGGACCACGTGTGAGAGTTGCGCAGAAGCACTCCATTCATTAAGATAGCTCACCCTCTCATAGTGCCTGAACCAGTCATCGACGTCCTCATCCGCTCTTCCTGAGAGTGTGTGCAGCTCCAGATAAGGTGTGCAGCCTGCTTGTCTTGAGCAAACACATTCTTGCGCGGTTCTTTCACGACTGTCGTCACCTCCGTCTGTTTCATTCATGTCAACTTCTCCCGGTGGTAGAGCTCGGTCCTCCAGTGTGACATACGCCACACGTCCACCAAGACTGTAATGATGGAATGGATTTATTTACAAGGTGAGAAGTGCGTAGTGCAGCGCAAGGGACAGGAAAGTCAGCCCCACAACGGTTTGCTGCTTGCGCGCTCCTCTACCTCCTCTTCTTCTTGGCTCCAGCAAACTCTTGCAGCGTGACAGTATGTCTGGTTTGATTGGTTAAAGATTTTAAGGCTTGTCAGGTAACTGCTTGTGCTGGCTTGGGACATTAAACCCCAGATCTTATTATTATTACTGCTTGTGCTGGCAACACTAGTTGCTGCCCTGTGATTTTATGTCGCGACAGGCACCCCTGCCCTCCTCCTACCATGTCTCTGTTGGAGGACATTTGGAAGGATGTGTGCAAAGCCAACAGTGAGAGCATCGTGGTTGCCCAGTGAGAGCATCGTGGTTTCAGGAGGGCACGTGTGCCACAGCACACGTGCCCTCCTGAAATGTGTCCACCATAGCATAAGCTGTATAAAATTCAAGAGAGTTGAGATTTGGGCTAATTGGAACAAATCATTCGTAATGGTACTAAACACAAACACAAGATGAGGAACAAGAGATACAGAGACTCAGCGCTGTCTTGCAGCTGAAATTTATCAGGAAGTTGCACGTATATATACTGGCACACACACTTTTTAATATAACCGGCCCATTACACGTGTAAGAGTACACAGGCACAAGGCGAGTATATAGTGGAGCTAACGCGGCCACCAACACTGGAATATTATTCAATCCTGTATGCATACAAGTCGATGGGTTGCATCAGGTTACCAACACCCAATGGCTGTGCTCGATGCACTGAGCATACGTCAGCAAAAAAAATGTTGAGCTTATTCAGACTCAGTGAAGAAATATATTTTTTTTAAGCTTAGGGCTCACTTGGACTCAGACTCATCAAAACTTACCTCAACCGGACTCACTCAGACTCAAATTCACCACAATATTGCTCACCTGGACTCACTCAGGCTCAGAGTCATGGCTCGATCCGAGTCTGCGTGAGTCGACTCATCAGTAAGTTTGCCAGCCTATGGCTCTGAGTGTGTCACTTCTTTTTTTTTCTGGCACAAGCTCGCTTAATAAAGGTTTCATCTTTACCTGCTCTTTACCATCTTTAAATGCATATACACAGAAAAAAAAAACAAGGAAGGAAGCATCAAATCACGTGCCAGATGTATAAAATCAAGATACTTGATGTCAGCCAGACTGCTCCTGTCCCTAGATTGCGTCAGAAAAGAAAGTTTCTTATCTGAAAGGTGCAATGAAGGCCTTTGTTGCATCTTCAGTTGATATACGCTCCCACCAAACAGTGCTTCTACTTTTTTCTTCTTTGTAAGCTTGAAAAGGTCCTAAAGAGAAAAACTATTTTTCTTGTATAATCTTTTCAAAATACGAAAAGCACAACCCTTGCTGTGAGGACACGCTTTGAAAGTGAGAAAATGCACCAAAGGAAATGTGGGGTGGCGACGCCACCTTGAAGTTCCTGCACCAGCTCATTGTGACATCATAGATTTTGACAGTGTCTGCTAGGGCTGACATAGTTTTTAATCGATAAAAATGAAGTGCATTGTCCTCTAAGGGTGCCAGGGACTTAATTTACCAAGTTTCAGCAAATTTTCTGGTTGCTCGGGCATAGATGGTGCTACAAGTTTTTTCAGCATGAGGAAAAACTATATGAAACAACAATGGGGGTTACTTAGGCAAAAAATACTGCACATTAAATGGAAATAAGTACTCCTATGTGTGTATGCGGTGTCTGAAAAAGCTTCATAAAAAGTGTGCAGGATGATCTAAAGGAAGCCTCGCTGGTCTTTAAAGAATTTGCCTACTTAGAGCTGACAGAAAAATTCAGGCTTGTGCAGGGATCACCCTGGCTGTGGTGTTAACCCAACTGGTATTCACATAGATTACTGTGTAATGTTGAATTAATTGTTCTCCTAGAAAATGGGAAGCAATTTAAAGGAATGCTGCTCTGTTTTGCAGCACTGTGCTACCATTGCATAAGTGGCCATTTTTGTGTGTGCATGAAACCACCCTGTACGTTTTTTGCAAAAGCTCGTTGGACTGCAGACGTTCTTAATCCAGTGTTCAGTTATCGACGTGGCTCACCTACAGCTTTCTTTTCGCACTGAGTTCAGAAAGGTTCGTGGTACAAAAACTCGTGTGATCCCAATAGAGCATCAGAGAGAGTTTGGGCTGGAGTTGAACCCAGGTATTCTGCATGGTATTCTACCACAGAGCCATGCCAGTGCTTGAAACTGCTTGGAAAAAGGCCCTACAAAGTCAACACATTGGGCAAGGAGTCGCGTTAACAGATGTAATATTGCATGGCAGAAGTGTAGGATCACACCATGTGAATTGTGTAACAAGTGGGAGGGTGGTTGAAAGCTGCCAACCCATTACAAAGGGCTAAGCTATCAGTCGTCATTAGAGACCGGATTTTAGGCAAATGCCTATTTTATTTCGTGCGTTCCTAGCGCCGCACTTTTTATATACACTCATACCTCGATATAACGAATTATTGGTTATAACGAAGCAAATGAAGATTAGTCTTATCATAGCTAGTGTTACAAATAAACGTTTATAACGAATTTTCGGATATAACGAAGTTATTTTTGTGGCAGATGTGACTGTTATAATAAGGTTTGTGTGTATGAGCACAAATTAGAGGTAAGAAGGACTTTTATAGTGCCTATTTTTGGTGTTTGTGCCTAAGTGCCTATTTTCAAAATCGGTGCCTATATGAACACTATTTAACCTCAAATTTCGCTTTCAAGTGCAGTTCGAGACCGTTATTCATGTTACCGGGCAGCACTGACTGTTTGGAACTCTATGGGGTTCAACCTAGTTCTCTAGCTCAACCTACTTGCGGAAAACAACAGCTAGCAGCAGCGAAATTGGACGTGCCGGCTACCATACACCGCTGCACTGACATGGCGAATGCGAAACCATGGAGAGCCGTTAGCGGAAAGGAAAGGGAAGAGCAACAAAAGGGAAAATGTGATGTGCACATGGCTTTTGTTTTCTTTGTAATTTACTTAAGGTGAAACAGGAAAGAAATTGGCCCTACGCGATTAGACCCAGTCAATACGAGGCATCTCTCCCTTCTAGTCTCTTAGCGGTCCGGCTATCTGCTCCTGTGCTGCCCCTCTCAGCCATGCCGAAAAGTGCATCGATTCAACAGTGGGCACTTGACTCACCGTGCTATATAATAAAATTTTTTTTTTGCTTCTCTGTTGTAGATACAGGTCGCACACGTCTTTGTTTCGAAATTATTTGCATTTATGTAAAAATTTATTGTGCCGACATTTATGACGTTGGAGGCTTAAAGGTGCTTTGCCTGCCTATTTATGGCGCCTAAAATGTTATGGCTGCCTATTTTTGCCGCCTAAAATGCGATTTTCTATTGCCTAAAGATCTGGCCTCTAGTCATCATCACCTTTATTAGCCACAGCGCCAACAAGGACGCTGGCCTTAAAAATGCTGTGTGTGATACAAAAGCTAACCCACTTTCACAAAGTGAAATTTGCTGAAACAGCAGACCTGTGCTTGTCTTGTGTTTCTCTCCGATTGTGTATGGCTTCATGTGATTATCTGTGTTATGCGAGTGTGCATTTTGATGTGAGTCTTGATGTTATTCGGTGTTTTTGTGTGCTTTACTGTGACTGTTGTTGTTCAATCAGTTTGTGCATTTTACTGTGGTGCTTCTCTTCGCTGCCAATTGGGGTTGCAATACCTGTGCTCAAAACAAAGAATTAGTAGTGTGGTGCTGCTGATGCTCTCCCGCAGCCGTGTGGAGTACTTGGAGCAAAGGGGCTGGCGAAACTCTTGCTCTAGCGGGGAGAACTGGCCCCTAATGGTGAGGCAGGGGGGAACCTCGACTTAGAACAGCTCCGTTGTTAAAACCCATGTGACCTCTTAAGCTCTCATGATGATAGCTGTCTTGCGCGAACGCATAAGGGACCACCAGTGCAGGGTAACAAATGTTGTTGTCTCATTGCCATGCAGAATAAAGCCAAGCATCTGAAGCAGACCGCCAAGGTGCTTTTGGAGAATTATGATGGAGACATTCCAGACAGTGTGGAAGGCCTGTGCCGTCTCCCTGGAGTTGGGCCCAAGATGGCCTACCTGGCCATGAGCTGTGGCTGGGGTCGCACTGTGGGCATTGGTGTAGACACGCATGTGCACCGCATTTCCAACAGACTTGGCTGGCTGCCAGCACCCACCAAGACACCCGAACAGACACGCAAAGCACTCGAGGCTTGGCTACCCAGGTCATTTCTAAATCATGTGCAAAGATTGAGGTGCACTGCCAGTACAGACATTATGGTTTTACAAGTGGCATCAGCCTGTAATGAACCATTATATGTTGACCCCCAACCACAGAACTATATCAAGAATCAGTGGAGAGAATTTGACAGAAATGTTTTCTAAAATTCCATGCTCCTAAAGTTGCTCAGCTGCATGTGCATGACCTTTCTTGTAGAAACGTCCGCCGCGGTGGTATAGCGGTTACGGTGCTCGGCTGCTGACCCGAAAGTTGCGGGTTCAAACCTGGCCGCGGCGGTCGCATTTCGATGGAGGCGAAATGGTAGAGGCCCGTGTACTTAGATTTAGGTGCACGTTAAAGAACACCAGATGGTCGAAATTTCCGGAGCCCTCCACTACGGCGTCTCTCATAATCATATCGTGGTTTTGGGACGTAAGACCCCAGATATTATTATTACCATTTCTTGTAGAAACGCAAGTCATCTAATTTGCTTGAATGATCATGTAGGTTCTGCTGGTTTAGATAACAGACCTGGTCAGTGATGCGGGTGCAAGCAAAGGGTGGCTGCACTGCATAAACACAAAAACTGAGGGGGATATAGCAGAGAGACCGTGTTTTGCTGTGCTGCCCCTCTCCTCTTTGAACACTACTGCTACTGTACACCATTTTCATGTACAAGAGGCACCATAGTGTGGCAAATTTTTCTAAAGGTCACGCATTTGAGTGAGCAAAGCTCACTCATGTGCCGTTACACCGTTGTAATGAGCCATCAGTTTGCCAGTGTTGCTATTATGCAAGTAAATATGGTAACTATACACTTGATGCACTTTACAGCATTAGAGATCTCATTTAGCTTGGATTTGTTTTTAAATGCCAATGCCAAAAGTATTTGATAAAGGTCCAATTCCCATTGAATGCTTTAAATATCCTACAGTGCATAGATTACTCGTATTTAGACTGGACTGGTCACTTAGTTGGTGTGTTGAAATTGCAGAGAGCTGTGGGACGAAGTGAACCACCTGCTGGTGGGCTTTGGCCAGACGGTGTGCAAGCCAGCTGGTCCCAAGTGTTCGTCCTGCCTCAACGTGCAGCTGTGCCCTTTCAGCAGGGAGCACGGTTTCACAAAGTGAGCCCCCATCCTGGGCTCTTCCAAGGCTGGACTAAGTGCAGTTGGTCATGGTGCCTTGCCTTGGCTTAAGAAATCCCGTTTTGCTTCATGGACAGACAGCGAGCAACGATTGTTTTTTGTTGAGCTCGCAATTCAAAAAGCCTCTTTATCACCGCTTAAAAAAGGGAAAGGACAAGTATGATTTGAAAGCAATCTTTATTTTTAAAATAGTGCACATGTTTCTTCATGCAGTTAAAAATTACGACTCTCCTAAAATCTTTCTTTGGCAGACGGGCACTTTTTGGCCATTTGTAGTAATATAGGCAAGCACTTTTGCATGCGGAGCAAAAACGGTCACTTTGTATATAAGCACTGTCACGTCTTCAAACTGCAAGTCTGAAATTCACATAGAAAAACACAAACTTGGCCATCCTTAAATATCACAACCTTATATGCAGGCACATACTTATTATGTCTTGTAAACAAGGGTCCTGCCAAGCATGCCAGTACACTGTTTTCATCACGGAAAAGTGGACAATTTCGCCAGTAAGGTGACATTGCTCTGGTAGACTGCACACAATAAAGTTTTGTCGATTTACCAGCCATATATTAGTAACCACACACTCACTACTCAAATGAGCCAGCAGGGCTTCCAGCATGCAAACAGCCCTCATCAACGAGTGTCCAAAACTTGGAGATAACACCACCTTCAGCCCAGTGCAGAGCTAGCACAGACGCGGATTTCTAGTGGACTAAACGTACACTCTCCCCCACAGCGTATGTGCAGGGCAAGGTAGGATATTATCACACTTGGAGTTTGTCTGGAACACAATGTCAAATGTTGACCCTGCAAATGCAACACCATGTGTGGCTGGTACAGGAAGGCACTAGTGGGCAAATGTATCAAATAATTCTGGCCCAAATAAAGCTCTTTACACATTGAGTGGCACTGCCCAATCAGCATTGCCACTGGTTTTTCAGCATTTTCTTTGAACATTCTGTCCTCAAGGTCATGAGCTCTTTTCCTTGCATAAGTGCATGTGAGTGTTTTCTGATACAGTTGCACCCTTTCATAAGAGACACTGAATTTTGGTTATAAGAGACATCGAAACAGGGGTTGTTCAGAAACAGCTTATAAGAAACGCCTCGTATAAGGGGTTACACTGTACTTCTATTACAGGCGGCACAAAGTAAACTAATGCGAGTTCTTCATAGAAGCACTTAGCATGTGTCAACTGCAAAAATAGTGCAGTCAGCTGCCAATTTTTTGGACATGCTTGACCATTCGGACGCTTTTACGGCACTGTCACAAGCTCCATATAAGTCAACATATCAGCGATTTTTCGTACTTTCTGCCCAATTTGCAGGTCCGAAATGGCATTAATTGAAGCCACCAGCACTGCGCCGTCAATTATTTTACAGGCTTGAATGAGCGCTTTCGCGAGTACATCCATTTGTGGCCGTAGCGAATTCCAAAAGTCAGCTTTGTCACAATGCCAAGGTACTATGCGGTGAAGCGTACCGAGTATCAAGGGATTCCTGTCACGGCGTGAGTGCGGTGACACCTTTGGATAAATGCATGAAGATGTGATGCCGGCAGGCAGCGAATGCACCAGCACGACTTAATCACTGAAACACGATTATTATGAGCATCTTCAGCTAACTGCTCGGTAGTACACGTGGCTTAGCGCAGTTGTAAGCATAATGCACGGTGCCGCCATTCACTGCTGCCTCTTTGTGTGAGACCACTAAGTGTGCAGCAGAGACACGTTGCTTGCAGCTCTCCTTTGCTGTGCTCTGTGTGCGGTTAGTGCTCGTACGGTAAACGCCTGCATATGGTTCAGCAGTGTGAGCTGGTAGGTGATGTGCTGCACACAACCAGGACCGGTCGGCTCCACATGGCTGCAAGTGCTGTGTTTCAATCAAGCAATGGAGATTTTCGCGCAGTATCCCATCGTTTACTCGCGCACACACATCGAGAACAGCCCATCAGGGGCGCAATCTTGCACACATTCTGTGATAGCACAATGTCAAGAGAGAATCAGAGGGAGCCAATAGGGGAAGCACCTGATTGTCTGCTTCAGGAATTTTGTCAGCACATAATGACATAAAGTATTATTATAACTGAATATCAATACTTGGGGGCATTGTTTTTGAAAGGAGCGATGAGTTCAACAATTTTTTTTGTCTTATTGGGTGCTAAATGGTGCTACAATTTCATGACGAGACGTATACTACTGGCACTAGTAGCCATTTCTGCAAACTGTCGGCGCAGCATTGGATTAAGCTAGAGACAAAGCAGGATAATTAGCTTTCCCGGCTCAAGTGCTTACGTTTCGATCCAATCCAAGTCGTCCGGAGACCATCCTATATCCATTCTATTGGACGGAATGGTGTCTTCTTAGTTCTTTGCCCATTCTTTGCCTGGCAGATGACAAAATGATTAACAACACCGTCTTTTCCGTTTGCTGTTCTCATGTCTGACCATCAAATGAGCCTCGACCAATCCCACGCGGCACGATAGAACGTTCTATAACAGAACACGTACAAGATTGTGTCTCAGAGCCTCTGTGTTCCACATCATATTGAAACACTCCTTGGTACTGCAACTGTGCACCATGGCACAGTCGTGCACTAGCATCTTTCCTGCGCTCTGCTGGTATGAGCGACGCTCGTCACAAGACAAAAATTCGCCACTTGCAATTAGCACATAGTTAAGTGGAGTTCTCAGCAAGTACTGAACGCAGCCTGTACAAGAACAGAAATGCCATGATAAGTGTTCTGGCAAGCCTTGAGAGCTATTTCACCACTTGAGGAAAGTAAAAAAGCATGAATTTGTTTTTGATTTCATGGTTCCTAAGGAATGTGACTGCATTTCTTATGGCTAGTGTATGAACAAAAGAATGGATCGAGGGCTTGTTTCTTTATTAGACACAACCTAACAGAGATGTGGCGATGCTTGGTATCATGAGGCTAGTGTACATAAGACACACATGTGCTCCTCATTTTACGAGGCCGACTTAAGGTTCAGCTTGTGTACACATCTTTGTAAGTAGCTATAAAATGACCTCACTAGTGGTTTCACAAACATTCTACTGCAAGTTTGTTAAAATACCTCAACTATAAGTGAATGAAAGAAGGTTTGAGGGCTTGTTTCTTTGTTTGACACACGCAGGGGTGCAACGGCCGAAATAGGATTTGGAGCAGCAAAATGTTGCTCTTGGAGCACGAAAATCCAAATTTGGAGCAGGTTACGGAAAACATCAATTTTCTAGCCCAGAATTCCAAATTTGGAGCAGTATAACAAAACAAAAGGCTTACTTTTAGAAAAGAAAGCAAAAATATGGACAAGCCATTCAACATCGCCTAACATATCCCCTTCAGGCGCGAATTATGATGCACTGTCTGCAAATGTCTCAAATTCGCACAACGTAATGCTAAGGCACTCAATATTTCATTCCAAGAAAGAAAATAAAGTATTATGCTGTTTTGTGCGAGTTTTGCTAATTAATCTTAATTAGAGGATAATTGAATATTTAATTAAACTGCAGTCAGTCATGTTCCATTTTTATATAAGAATAAGGACATTGTTGGCTTAAAATGCATGCGCGATTTGTTTTTGGTTGTGTTCATTTGGTGCTGAGAAAAATAATACTTGTGGCGTTGGTCCTGGACTACGGCACGTCGAACAACCCGTCGAACATCGTAGTGCCTTCCCCAAAGTGATCGGTTATGGTCATACTTAGCACACTGAGGTTAAGTCAAGACATGTTGACTATGCAGAAGGTTCAATTGATGCTATGCACAATGTATCTTGCCCTTTCTTACCGACTAGTCCAAAAAAACTGGCAAAAACAAGTTGCGTCCACATATGTGGACGTTGCGCCTGAAGGGGATATGCACAGTGCACGTGAGCACTGCTATTTCAATAAAGGTAGTGTGTTGACCGCCCCCCCGGGCAAACAATGAAGAAGTCCACATTAGTATTTGCAGCGCCTGTGAAATCATATGACAGGCGCTGCAAATGCTAATGTGGACCTGCCAACCTGGCCACCTCGAAATTCGGGACGTTCATAAAACAGGAGCAAGTGGGGGCAGTGGAAAAAAAAAAAACTGACGTACGTTTTCGTCTATTGTTTCTCAGAGCAGCAGAAACGTCATACACAGCTCCGAATGATTGCCAGTAATTTTTCGGACGTCATCGATCACATTAGCACTCGTAATTATTTACGTAGCGCATGCACGCTGGGCTGTCCCGTGACAGCTCGTAGTACTAGCCCCTTCCAATTATTAGTACGCTTTTCCGCAAGGCACCAGTGTACTGCGGCGAAAGTGGCTTAAAAAGCGTTCAGCGCACGCTCTGCATGCCAGAGAACAAAGCAAGAAAATTTCAGGAGAACGAGGCCAGGAAAGTTCAGAACCGCTGTATTTTATTGCAATAGGAATTGTATGGACACTCTCGATGGGTTTTTGCCATCATGTCCCGTATAAAGTCCAAATTGATAACATCCCCCCGCACATGTATGTCCTACCGCGGGTAAAAGCACGCGAGTGAAGGCGACGAACGCAACCGAAGCAGAGATCAAACGAGCCAGCCCATCTCCGTCTCTCGGAAGGCGTATGTGATAACATCACCCCGCTCGGGAGGTGTCTGCCGCCGAAGAAGCGAGGAAACGCCCTGCCCACCTTGAACGAGCATGAAAAGACGCGTGTGGTGGTGGTGGGGGTGGGGGTGCCATCAGCAGGCAGCTCGTATACCCCCTTCTGCGTGCTGCACTCTCAACGCGAAGAGACTGTGCGGAAAGAGCATCTCTCCCTATCTGGCATCCCGTGTTCTCTTACACCAGCGTTTTGTAGAGTTACGCGAGATCGGATCCAAATGGGTTCGCTGCCAGCCTCACCTCGTATAACATGACAATTTGTTGCTATCGCATTCATTGATTCGTCATTGCAATGAAACC
>NW_023615628.1:0-26710 GCF_013339695.2 Rhipicephalus sanguineus
GAGCCGTGAGTCTGAGTCCGAGTGAGCCGTAAGCGCAAAATAATATTCTTGAGTGAGTCTGAGTGAGCTGAACACTTTTTTGCGACCTACGATTCTATCTACACAACTTCATCATTACTATCAGCCCTATGTCTGCTCACGTTTTAACTCCTTTCGAGCCACACATACTTCAAAGTACTAGCGTTCATACGCGAGCTCAATATTTTTGTTAATAAGGGTGTGAGTTACAGAGAGGGGGAGCAGATTGACCTCACCCCCCCACACACACACAAATGATTCACAGGAAGTTCTTGATACAAATATCTCGTGTGAGACACCTCTTTGAACAAAAATGTCCTTACTGGATTGCAACCACTGATAACTCATATTTGAAGGTACGAGATCAAAAGGCGCCAAGTAGAGCACCAATTATGCAATATATTGGTGTTAAGGAGCATTGACCCACTATCGAAAAAGGCAATTATTCGCAAACGGCCTCGATGACCACTCGCTCAAACTTCACTCAGACTCAAATGAGCCATGACTCTGAGTCTGGGGAGTCCGAGTGAGTATTATTTTGGTGATTTGAGTCTGAATGAGTCCGGCTGAGAAAAATTTCAGGTCAGTCTGAAGTCCGAGTGAGTCGGTTGAGGCAAACTTGCTGAGTCTGAGACCGAGTGAGCCCAAAGACAAAATATATTTAATGAGTGAGTCTGAGTGACCTCCGCAATTTTTGCCGACCTATGCTTGGGACAATAAGTGATCTATTTCATTTATCATATCCAGAAGGACGGAGCAACTGGGCATTTGTGCGGGAATGTGAATCTGTTCTTGTTTTCTGTAATTCTTCGTCGTGCTGCTATCACGTGATGCGCCCTTGGTGACAGATTTCTTAACCGAAAAGTTCTGTGACCGTCATTGTTAATTCAATGAACACTCAGCAAGCTGGGAGGGCGACAAGGCAACAGAAAGTTTTTGATTCAACGATTTGAACGTCTGAAATACAGTTGGAAAGCATCAGCACAACTATGATAGCTCATTAGCCATGGTACTGAAGCTGTGCTGTGTACTGTCGGTATATCGCTAATCTTCTTTTCGGCCCTCAATGCCTCGAGGCTTCTATTATAGAGTCCATGCATGAGCTGAACTTTCATCCCTGGGTGTGCCATCACAGAAGTGGCAAGAAGGCTACGGCGAAAATTGGTCGTTTAAATCGAGCGACTGCACTACGTCGAGCTCCTTACAGGATTTGATCGCGTAAGCGACCTCAAAAATTTGGCACATCCCCCCCCCCCCGTCTTGTGGGAATCCGTTTCATGCGAAAAGCAGTCAGCAAGTAGTTATATGCTGCATTTTTCCGGCTTTGAGCCAAGCCTTGCGAGGTGGATCGACGTGTTTTGTGTAAGTGTAATAGTTGTGCGCAATCGTGGCTTACCAGGAACAATGACAACTTTGGCGTTGAAAGGTTAACTTAGGGTGGGTCTACGTAACGTCAGCGCTCACGTTACAGCGTAGACGTCCGTATTGTCGAAACGAAGCCACGCTATGGTATGAACATGTGAATATATATTTATTCGTTAACGCAGCCCTCCAGGTGCGAGGAAGGCTTGAATATAGGCCTAGTGCGCTGCAGTTTTGACTGAACAAGTGGCGCCGCCCGCGGCGCGGCGCGTTTCTAATCAGTCGCGGTGAGAGCGGGTCGTACTGCGCGGGAACCATAGCAGCTCGAAAGGACGAGCTAATTCGCGGTCAAACAGGAGTGTAACTACTACTGTGGCGTGTATGGCTGTCGCAACAGCTACAGAAACACTGGCTGTAAGCTGCCAAAAATAAAATTATATAGATTTATATGGAAGGCTCACGAGAACGAGCGATGACAGCATCGGATAAGGCGGTGCGACGTGCGAGATAAACAGACGCTCTTAAAATTTTTAATGCTTTCCTTGCTATTACTGCGCATATTTGCTCGTTGTGGTCATAAAATCTGCCTTCTTTCAGCCCCGATGGAGGTCTTAGGCAGCTTGTGAGGCACCGAAACCGCATATGCAGTGCCCACGTCTTGCGCAATGATGAGAGAAGCTCGAAAGCCCTGCATTCTCCCTGTGTCTTCCGACACGTTTTCCTGCGTGCTATGGGAAAGGTGACAGCGTGACCCTGCGACGAAGCGTTAAACATCTTTTTATCTAGAAGGGATGCGGCGATGGCCAGAGCCGGGCGCATGATAGTCTGTGCAGGATGTGTGCTCGCACTTGTTGACAAGCATAGACTAGGCGGCGACGAGTTGACACCAACCTCGGCGCCCACCCTTGCATGTGCACCTTGCTCCCACAATGAGCAGTTGGGCTCTATAGACAGCTGGAAAAATGTGTAGAAATCATCGAAAGGTCTGAAGGAACGAGCCAGCGTAAAAAAAGCGAGAGGAACGAATGTTTTTTTTTCTCATTAGTTAGTGCGAACACCAACACACGCAGACTGATTAATAGCGAGAACCCCTGCTGAACAGCGAGAACGGATGCAAAAGTCAAAGGGGGCTCTTCGCGTAATAGATGAGGGAAGAAACACACCAGCCGAGTGTGGCGAGCGTTGGCGATGCTGCTGGATGGAGGTTGCATCTTCGTCACAATGCTTTTAATTTAATAGAAGACCTTGATAAAACTGTGATAACCTGAAGGCGGACGTCCTAGTCGACGCTCTTCACGCACTTGCAACACACTTGCAACTGATATCGAAGGGCCCCTTTGCTGACACATTTTCCTCCCTGATGCCGCAAACAAGGTTAGCGGTGTAAAGGTCACTGCCGTGAAGAAGATTGCTTTTATTTTAAATATCTTCTCTACGTAGTCAGTTTCGCGAAATCCGCACAATCCTCGCGCGCTGCTCGTTCCGCCATGCCATTGCTCTGCTCACACAGAGCGGGCATTCCCAACATGACACGACGGGATCACGCGCGCGGCCGCTCCTCCCGGCGCTGACTGTCCTAGCGCCGCAGCGCCACCATACCAGCTGTCGAGGCCTATAGCTTGCTGAATCATAGGAATACAAATTTAATGTTTATTAGACTTCTATAAAAGTGGAGCCAGCACGCATCTGGAGCCACAATTGATGTTAACCCGACAAGACGCTACTATCATAGGAGGACATGTAGTGTTTATCGCTTGCTATAGAATTAGATAGCCAGCACTGAAACCAGAATTGACGTTTGCACCGGCAGTACGCCTGCATAGGCCTTTTTTCCAAAGCGATTTCAAGATCTGACGTGGTTCTGTGGTAGAATACCTGACCGCCACGCAGAAACGCTTGTGTTCGATTCCTATGAGATTCAGATTTTTATTCCGTGCATTCATAGGATCAACGCTGCCGATGTCCGTTTAGGGGCGAAGCTCCGTAAGCCGTGGGTCGTGGGTCCCCGATGTATGTAGTAGCCACCTCTCGTTTAGTTCGTGGAGTGTCCGCTAGATGGCGGTACTTGTATATGATGAAAACACGGCTCAAGGCCGGCTAGATAAACCGACGACGACGAAGTGGGAAGCTCGAGCAGTAACCACGATTTCTCTGAGGAAGACGACGCTCGGGTCTTCGGTTCTTCGGACGTGGTCAAGGCCGGCTAGATAACTGAGGACGACGAAGTGTGGAGCTCGAGCAGCAACAACGATTTCTCTGAGGAAGACGACGTTCGGTCTTCGGTTCTTCGGACTTCAACGCCTGATGCTCACCACCCCTTCACGAAGCGGTTCTGCCAGTCCGATCCCGCAACCCGTTCCTGCAGTGGATACTCCTGTCCACCGCTACAGTCACCGACTGCGAGTCCTTAGTCCCGAGGCCATCTCTCTGGAACTTCTCCAGCCAAGCCCTACATCATGAGAAATGGCCACCGCCGGCGCTTCACAGGTGACTGTTGAGCAGCCGATGCGAGAAAGTTTGATGTTTAACATTTCTCACGGTGTTTACTTTAGTGGGGCGAATTACTCGTATTCACGGTTTACCGATGATGCCCTCCGGAGCTTCGTCCCACTCATCATCATTCCACCCCGTGGATATGCTGTGATTTTTTCTTAACGCTCTCGCAATTAAAGTACAAATGTCTGTTCTCGCCATTCCTGGGTAGCTATAAACTGTCAACCACCTGGGGCGCATACCCTACTGCGCGGACCGTGGGGAAACGGGTATGTGCCACAGGTGTCTGGAGGGAGGGTTTGACGACGCACGCGACAGGATTTCCACGTTATTCATGCCATGAGCAGACAGTCATATTCGTCAAATCCCTCGCACCCTGTCATGCCAATGCGGAGGCGATCACGAGAGCACCCTGAAGTAGGCGGCTAGATAGATAGATAGATAGATAGATAGATAGATAGATAGATAGATAGATAGATAGATAGATAGATAGATAGATAGATAGATAGATAGATAGATAGATAGATAGATAGATAGATAGATAGATAGATAGATAGATAGATAGAAACGCTAAAATGCCTCAGGGTTCCCTAAGAAACGCTTCGCATTTTATAGATGTACATGCCATAAGCAATCGTAAAGTGAAAATGTTCCCCGAAACAGGTACATGGAAGAATGACGCATGTGTCACTTGATGCATCACAGGACGCTGCTACTGGGGGATGCGTACACGACAGGTTGCTGGTGCACAATGATTAAGTTCCGTAAGTGGCGGCCCACGCTTTACATACTCTGTAATGTGAGATATGTCTGCCAAGATAGATTACGTGATACCGTCATTATGAAGCTAATTAAATGCGGAACGACTCATTTTATACTGAAGCAAGAAACGGCAGGTTTTGGTGACGCATTCGTCAGGGCTTCTCATCACTTACAGTGTTCTTTTTCAGCAGAATGTTCTCCTGTAATTGACGCTGCGAGTTGTGTAGGTAAGGATGCGACGACAAAAAGAAGCAGGTTGTTCGAACCTAAAGCTTTGCGTCGTCCGCCATTCCTCCTACTGTTACTGTTGCGCTTAGAGTAAGTAGACGATGCCATGCTGACCAGCCCATCCAAGCCAACCTTGTGGAACGGTGTTCACGACTTCCTTAAGCTAACCTCGCTCCGCCATGCTGCCACACGAGCTAGTGCAGCGCAGGAAAATATTATAGACCATTTCACAAGGTGGTTGCAGCACTGCAAATGCTGGCCCGATTTCAACCAATCAGAAATGTGAGCTTCTCCGCAGCATTGTGTTAATGCGCGCTCGCTTTCAGCCGCAGCCTAATCGGTTGCACGCCCGTGCCGTGAAAACGCGCGATTGTCAGTGAATACCGGTTCGAATATGGAAGCCGAAAGAAAAATCTTCGAGAGTGTTTGTTGTGTTATCGTTGCCGGTGCCTCAAGCCAAATAGTGTGCGCCGCACTCTTCGAGTAGTGCTTTTCTTCCTTAGCGTGCTTACCGGGTGTCCGTGACTTACGTTTTGTCTTCACGGAGTGCGATAAAGACTGCGGATAAGACTCCTATAGGCAGTCGGATTCATGTAGGGCTGGGTGTTTTCTAGCGACTGTCTGTCACTCCTTTCTCTCGTTCACCGAAGAGTCAAGTGCTCATGTAAAGCCGGTTACCCTCGTCCTGGGGTCGTCATGCCTTGCATTTGGCTGTCGTCATATTGCCAACCTTATTTACAAAGCAGGTTTGCCTAGTATAAAACAACCTAAGCGAACCTCGCTGTTTCACTCTTCAAGGAAAAGAAAGGAGTGCGAAGAGAAATAGTACAGTTTCCGCAATTTAAACTGCGATGCGCTAGCTCAATAATGAATGCCGTGTCCTTATCTCTCTCGTTAACGACAAGAGGTTGATTCTCAAGTAATTCTTGATGTTTGCACTCTGCGATAACGAAGTCGACAGTGCAAGAGTTATTGGTCATACCTTTCCGCCACCTCCTATTCTCCACCCGAAGGAACGCGTGTATGAGGAGGTATTACCTGATTTGTGGACGCTTGGGGCAGCGGATTCTCAAAACAACGCCGATATAAACAACACCAGAATGAGGCCAGCTTTAGCAGCTATAGTACAGTTACGAAATACAAGAGAAAGCCCCTGTATGCTTTCTTTATCCCTGAAACTCATCGACGAGCAGGAAGTAGAACGATAATATCCGTAGTCTACACTGCGACCACATGATCTTCAAGGATGAGCTGACGCAGAGCGCTTGGAAAGAAGCGCGCACGGCTCCCTAATTACCTGAAACGCTGAAGTGTCTGAGCGCACTTAATTTTACATCGGATATTTCCCGCACGTGCAAGACAGAATGCCCAAAATATAAATAATAAAGTACGGGTGTTCGGCCAACAAGACCCCTATTTTCGATGTTGCTATGAAACGTAAGGGTGCCCTGGGTTTTTATGCGTAATAAATCAACGGGGGTACTATTTTGCACTTTGCGTAGTGTGCTCGGGGGAATATGTTTACAATGTACTGCGCTGAATCTAGGCTTCTGCATTACAAATTTGAGTTATACCTGTTCGTTATATTTTCTATAAGGACACTGCTTCATTTAGGCCCCGTGTGGCAACTGCGTTGTAGCGGAAATAGCTGTGCCATTATTATTCAAAAAAGAGGTAGTGATACACGCTGTCCAATTGTCGTCAGAGCATTAGTTCTATAATGAATGCTGGCGCAGACGTAAAGGTATGTAACATATAACAATGAATAAGAATCACGTAAGAGAGAAAATATACTTCGAAACAAATGTGAATTTATTCGTAATTGTCCGCGAGGTAAGCTAGCTCCATAATAAATGCTGCGTGGAAGTTAGTATCAGTGTTTCCTGTTCACTGCAATATATTTGTCTAGGGCGTTGTCACGAAGAAGGAATAGGAGAGAGAAGAAAGGCAGTGATGTTAACAAACCTAGAATAACCTGTGGGCCGCCCTGCACTGGGTAAAGAGACTGCATGGTGTCGAAGAGGTGTATCCAAAGAGAGAGAGAGAGATAAAATAGAGGGTGAGCCCAAAAAAGCACACAAAGTCCCAGAAGGTTGCTAATGCATCTACTTACGACTTTATGGCCACGTAACGTTGAATTCATTAAGACTAGCACAAAGCAGATAACATGGGCATAATATTTCACCGGCTCCATGTGTGCTTTGCGAGTAGTTCGTAAATTCTGTCCAAGAAAGCAATGCACTTCTGGCCTTTATACTGATGAAGTAGAAGCCCAGATTCGCGCATGACGCACTTAATTCGAGGAGGAAAAGTGATATGTTTGTTATTTGCCATTGAAGAGAGATGGCATTACGATTGTGCCGTTTGAACTTCACGATGCGCTGCCCTCCGCTCACTTTAAGATGTAGATGTTGTTAGAACTGTTTCCGCTTAATGTCTGTGACGCGAGTGCCTGATATATTAGTGCAACGTTTTCTGTTCTGAAATGGGAGTTCCATGGAACTAGAGAGGCTCCATTGATGGAACGACACGTGCAATAGCCACATTTCGGTGTCATTTAGTGGCCTTTCGTGTATGGGGAATCCTAGCTTAGCCACGCTGCGATACCGAGCCCAAGCAACTGCCATTCTATAAGATGAATAAACAAAATTGAGGTCGCTTCTCTTGAGAACGTGCTGCCCGCATGTTCAGGCGTTTCTCGCGCGACTATTAGCAAGCTGCTGCAAGTGCATCGTTTATTTAAGGCGCGTCACCACTATTGGCTTGTCCTGCTTCGTATCTCCTTATATGGTAATTGGAAGCAGTGGTAATCCGAGTACTCCCGCAGTGGGTAACGGTCCAAATGTTTAATTTGAAGGTTGCGGCTTTGGTCGCCAGCGATGGCAAGTTGTCTCTTCGTCCACTTTAGTTCACCCACTTTAGGTCACACTGACTTCACTTTAACTGAAAGCGTCAACTGATGCCGTTTATGGATTCTTTGGCTTCATTGGGTTCGCGTCTCAATTTTCTTTATATTAAGAGAGGTTTTGTTTGCGCTTAAATGTGGTTTCACTCTGAACTGTGTAGCTTCGAATAAAATCATTTGGAGGCAGTGAAGGTAAAAGTTGGACGTGCTCAGGTGTCGCACCCACTGTCGCATTCATTAGTGACGTCCGTGGCGAATATGACTGCTTTTGTATTGCCGATATCTCAAGGCGCAGTATCAGAGTTACAGTAGCAATATACGGGTGAGAAAGGCGGACCCTTATTCACCTCATTACTCACACCCTTAGTGACACCATTTGACAGCCTATCTCAATATTCCTCTCCTGTCTTTTCTTCCCCGCCTCTACCCCTCCTCTTCTTCTTTGGGCGCTTTCTTTCTTTCCCTCTCCACTTTTGCCGTTGGGGGAGAGTGAGCTAAGCGCACAGTGACACACAGCTAAAGAAGGCGATTGCTGCCTTGAAGAAGACAGGACCCTTCGTCGAAACAATGGCTCTTGCGGCACCCCTTGCTCAAGGCTTTTAAATGCGAAGCATTTCTTAGCGACCGAAGGAAATTTTCGCGTTTCTATATCTATCTATCTATCTATCTATCTATCTATCTATCTACTATCTATCTATCTATCTATCTATCTATCTATCTATCTATCTATCTATCTATATCTATCTATCTTGGTGTAGACCAAAATTGGCATGGGAGAGTAAGAGGTTTGACGATTATGACTGGTCTGATATTGACATGATTAACTTGAAAATCCTCTCGCGTACATCGTCAACCATTTCGTCCAGACACGTGGGCACATACCCGTTTACCAAGCGCCCGGTGCACGGGTACGCGGCACAGGTGGTTGGACAGTTTATATCTACCCAGGAACGGCGAGAACAGACGTTGGTAATTTAAATGCGTGAGCGTTAGTAGAAACTGACATCGGCAGCATTGACCCGACCAATGCAAAGAATAAGCATTTGGCAGATCGCCCGCCTTGTGGGAATGGGTTTCATGCTAAGCTGCCAACAAGTACTTTTATGGTGTATTTTATGGCTTTAAGCCAAACGTTACGAGGCGGATCGACGTGTTTTGGTAACTTTCGTAGTTGTGAGCAGATCGGGGGCTTACCAGGCACGTGGACAACACCGGCGTTTTAAAGGGTAACTTACGCATTCACGTAACGTCAGCACTCACGTTAGAGCATATGCGCTAGTATCATCGAAACTAAGTGCACTTTACGGTGCAATTGTGTCAAGATCATACGTAAGTTTCGGACCGAGCAACGCTTCAATATAGCTTGCTGAATCATAGGAATACAATGTAGTGCTTATTAGACTGCTATAAAAGCGGAGCCAGCACTGGAACAATGATTGACGTTAATCCGACGTGATGCCTGTATCATAGGAGTACATATGTAGTGTTTATTGTTTTAATAGAAGATTAGATAGCCAACACCACAACACAATTGACGTTGCACTGATATTACAGCTGCATAGGCTGCTTTGCTGCTTTTTTAAAGCAGTTTCTAGTTCTGACGTGGCTCTGTAGTAGTATTGGCCGCGAGGTCCTCCACTGGAGAGGCCGGCGCTGCGATCGTTTTGACGTCACAGATAGGATGCTCCTGATCGCCTTGCTGCGTAGTTGTTGTGAAACGCGACGATCGGGTGAACTTGCGGTGTGCTGGAATCAATTCTCAATGTGTGAAGCTTAATTAGGCCAGCTGGAGATATTATCGCCGTGTAAGCTATGCTTAGTTCCGTGCAAGCGGCTTCAGCTTGTTAGTGTACAGTTCGGCGCCGCAGTGGCACACGTATGGGACAGATCCCGCTCTAAGTTTTCATGATTACCCCAAATGTGAAAAAAGAAAAAAAAGCAGAAAAAAAAGCACGACGCTTGACTAGTAAAGCCGAAAATGGGAAAAGACGCCAACCGCTAACTCGCGGGTCTGCAGCAAGCACTTTTGTGACGAGGATTTCGTGTACGCCGCCGCAGCTAAGATGTTCGGTAACAGCTGACCTGTGCTCGCGAGCGCTCCCGGCAGCTTATGGCTGGCGTTTGTAGTTGAATTTATTGATGCTGGTGAACGACAGCTCACTGTAAATTAAGAAAATAAGTAAAAAGAGAAGCGCCGCATCTCGAATACTCGCGAGTTCCTTACGAAACGTAAACATTTGTCACGTTTAAACCCGCATCGAAGGTGCTCAAAACTAACATCGATACGTTGCCGACAAATGTAAGCCAAGGAGAAAAGTAAACGTATCATTAGGAAAAAAAAACGAAACGGTAATGATTCTCAATCGAATCGGAGTACAACTAAAAGGAGCAGTGGAGGGGAAATCGGCCCATTTGCTTTGCAGATTCCACCCAGCACAACTGTGCATGTGTGGCGATGGCACTCCGCTCACCATACGCACGTGCTCGTTGACAATAGTACATGTGCACCGCACGCGCGGTGGCATTACTGTTCGGTGGCACGTTTTCCCTCGTCGTTGCAACTTCACTCGTTCGTTTTATACAAAGTCAGAGAATTCCTACAGGGAAAGTATTTCACAATGCATTAGCAGCTTAGCTTTCGCGACATCACTTGCATCGATCGTCCTTCATGACGTCAGCTGTAACTACTTCACGTCATGATAGTAGCATGCTAATTAGACGCGCGGATGCCCACGGGGGCACCGAGTTGTACCTGGTTTGCTTGCCCTGATTATCAGTTCATACCGCTTCTTTAAGTAATGAGCTTCAAAACCAGGGGGAAGCACGTGCGTTGCCCACAACAAAAACGCGTGGCAAAAGCGCAGGAAATGCGATGTTCCAGCAGACGACACAACCCGGCATCCTATGAGTGACGTCACAACGTAGGTGGCGCCACGCGATGTCCTCGAGGCCAATAGCTGACTGCCGCGCAGAATGCTTGGGTTCAGTTCCTGCTGCGATCATAATTTTTGTTATTTACATTCTTCTTGTAAACGCTGCCGTTGTCAGTTTTTCTTAATGCTCTGCATTTAAATTACCAGTGTGTGTCGCGCCGTTCCTTGGTACATATAAACTTTCAATCACCTGTGGCGCATACCCGTACACCGCGGGCCGTGGTAAGTATGTGCCACACGTGTCTGGAGGAACACTTTCTCTCAGTCACGTGTGGCACATACCCGCATACCAGAGTTCATGGTTTGCGGGTATGTGCCACAGGTAATACAGAGTCTCGACTAACACAATAACCGCGAACACACACACATTCACACGCAAGAAAAGTGAAAATATTTGTTGGGTTTTATTTCCTAAAACCACGATATGATTATGAGAGATGTCGTAGCGAAATGTTGACCACCTGGTATTCATTAACGTGTACCGAGAGCACACAGTACACGGGCATCTAGCATTCTGCCTCCATCAAAATTCGACCGCCGCGGCCGGGATCGAACACGCGAACCTTCGGGTCCGCAGCCGAGCACCGTAACCGCTACACCACCCGCGGCGGACGCACAGAAAGTGAGGAAACTGAAGACAGAACAGCCATGGAGGACGCTGAAAAACCATCTACTCGTTCACGTGGTGCGCAACGTGGACCACGTGGATTACGCAAAAACCGGGATCAATGCTTCCCTAAACTAAATATGCCGAGAGGACCAGGCCTCTCATCATTACCGGTGTCTTCAACATTGATTTATCAAGACCGAACAATGCCTGGTCCTTATGCTGCGTGAAAGACGGCTTGGATGTGGACAGGGCATCAAAAGACATCGGTGCCACGTCCAGGACAGGAGACATCATAGATAATTTCATCGTAAGAGGCATCCAGGATTTCCACCAGCTGTACTCGCACTTAACTGCACTTAGACCCCTCGCAGCCGCGATCACGAACGGATCCGAATAACAAGTCCGGTCCATCTGCTGGGGCTCACTAATCACGGTGATGACGACGTTGTTCAAGAACTGTTAATTAAGAACCCCTTCCACACATGCACACCGGTTCGTGCGTGCGTGCTTTCTCTGTCATAACAGACAAGTAAAAGCATAACAACTGTAACAACTGCAACTGTGACTGTAGGTTACATGCAGTGCGCCTGCGCGTGCCACTCGGCTGTGTATATATCTAGGGAAACTTTCCTGAACGAAGCTTAGTTCCGAGTAACGCCTGCCCTGTGCTTCTGTCTTCCTTCTTTGTCTCGTTCGGATTCGCGCTATCCAGTGTTGAAGAATATAAGCCACTACATATCAACTTACCGCGTCTCTAACGCCCATGCTGCTCTTGGTATCGTTACGCAACTGTAAACAACTGGTTATATAATATTAGATAATACATATGAAACTCTTCGACATATGAATGTGCGTACACCACTTCCACATTTGTCTAGCGCCATTCCGTAACGTTTCGCTCAATGTGAAAATTACGCCACAGTCCACGCGCATGCTTCGCATAACATCGATTCCTACGGCACGTGGGATCTGCCGAATTTTTATGTCATGACCCGATAGCCATGTTCGTCAAACTCTCTTATCCTCCTATGCCAATTTTGGTCTACGCCAGGTTAAAGAGGCCATCACGAGAGCACCCAGTCGTAGGCGGCCAGATAGATAGATAGATAGATAGATAGATAGATAGATAGATATAGATAGATAGATAGATAGATAGATAGATAGATAGATAGATAGATAGATAGATAGATAGATAGATAGATAGATAGATAGATAGATAGATAATAGATGATAGATAGATAGAAATGCTCAAAATGCCTAGGGTTGACAAAAAAATGCTTCACATTTAAAATTAGGATCACAGCAGGAATCGAGCCGAAGCATTCTGCTGGGCAGTCAGGTATTTACCACAGAGCCACGCCAGGTCAAGAAACTGCTCTGGAAAAGCATCCTATCCAGGCGTAAGGTTGTTGCAATGTGAATCGTGGTTGTGTTGCTGGCTATCTAATTTTTGTAACAAAGCAATACGCACTACATATATGTGGCGTTTCGTTTTCGGAAAGAGCCAAATGCAGGAACCGAAACTGTCCAAAATTTCAAGGGAGCGTAAAGGGTGCCTAAGTACCTTTAACCTCTAAAACAGTTGTAATTAAAATGGGGCAATTCCTGATTGTAACATGAACTCAAAAAGGCAGTTTCTAATAAAAAATGAGCCAAATGCCGCATCTGTTTCAATCAAACTAAGGCACATTCATTAAACCAGCGCTGCGTCAGCAATCGTGACCAAAAAAACCGACATGGTGTCATCCAATCTGTTTCATTTGTGTCCTCGTTGTTTTGCTATCGTGTTACGTTCCACAATTAGTTTTTTTGGGCGAGTTGGCACTTACTGAAGGACATGATGTTGTAGGGCCAGACTCTAATATAAAGAGTAAGAGGCCGAATTTACTGCTTCTATTTGCCTCTTAGTGTTTCTTTTCGAGTTTACCGCTACAGTATCATGTCGCTCTTGCGCTCCAAGACGGTATATTTGAAATAAAAGATATATGAAATGTCGATATTGGCCGCCGATCTATTCCTTGAAGAAGAAGAAGGGATCCGAAACGGCAAGGTATAAAACGAGCTCACAAGAAGAAGAGCTGGAGCACTTTTCAAGGCCTTAAATAGATGCCAAGAACAAGAAAACGACGCCGCCAGTCCATAATGGAGCGCCTTTTGCCATAAAGAAACACTCGTCCTTCAAGTCTAGTCATCGCCATACGCGCATTCGAGACAGGATGGCACGATGGAAGCACAAGGAGGATGTGAATTTTATCGCAAAATATTGCTGTATCGTCCATTCGAATCGTTTTAAACTTCTTTGACGACCTCATTCAAGCCCAAAGAAATGGTTCCAATTTATAAAAGCCAAATACAAAGTTTACTTCCTGAATACCGAGGATAGTGGGCTATATAGATTTTAGCCGAAACAATTGTTGGAGCAGGCCCGACCATATTTGCAGTAGCAAAAAGTGCGTTTTTCTCAGTTTCACTTAAAGTGATTGGGCTCTTTTAGAAAAAAAAAATCACAGCATATCCACGGAGTGAATGATGATGAGTTGGCGAAGCTGCGGAGGTTCATCTGTAAACCGTGAAATCTTCCGTGAATTCTGCCAGTACATCATCACCGACGTGAGATCGGGCGCGTTATACTAAAGGTTCGATGCGTTATGACGACTTGCAGCTCACTTTAATTTTACATGTACGCTGTGAATTTTCATTGTTTAGAAAACCATTGCTTTAGAAAAATCTGGCGTCTTTCGTTAAGCAGCTGGCGTCTCTTCGTTTGCTTTAGAAACATCTGGCGTTCTTTCGTTTCTGCTTTTACAAAACATCTGGCGTCTTTCGTTGGTTTATTTCATCAATCAACGGCGTTTTGAACAAAATTTTTATTGTTTAATCACGCACAGGAGAATCTCACCAGGCACTACCTTGGAGGTAAACAATGGCTGCTAATGGGAATGAGAGACAGGAAGAAGGCGGCTTTTAGCTAACACTTACACTTCTACTTCTACTAACGTTTCCTACTGGAACATGCCAATGGCTGCTAATGGGGAATGAGAGACAGAAGAATTCGGCTTTTAGTTAACGCGCACGCTGCGAATTTTATATTGTTCAACAACGCACAGGAAAATCTCCCACCGGCACACCCTTGGAGGTCAAAGCGTAAGACTTGTTACGGGACTACGACTACTACTACTAGTACTACTACGACGACGACGACTACGAGGGACGAACGGGTGCCGACTTAAGGAGCTTCGCCCCTAAAACGCCACATACACTACTACGATACAGGCGTCATGCCACGTTAGCGACCGTGGTTAGAGTATTGACTCTGCTTTTTTTGTAGCAGTCTTATAACTATTACATTCGTATTCCTATGATTCAGCAAGCTATATTCAAGAGTTCTTGACCCTTGGGGGAATACGCTAAGAAAAGTTCCGTATGATATTCACACCATCGCACTGTAAAGTGCACTTTGTTGCGACAATACTGACGTGTCTGCTCCAACACGAGTACTGATGTTACGTCAGACCATAAGTTGCCCTTTAAATGCCAGTTGTCGATATGCTTCGTACGCCTATGATGTGCACACAACTGTTACACTTGCGAAAACATGTCCGATCCACCTCACTGAGCTTGACTAAAAGCAAAAAAAAAAAATGCAGCATAGAACTACTCACTGACTGCTTCGCATGAAACCGATTCACCACAAGGCGTGGAATATGCCCAGATTTTTCGACTCTGCTCTTGAACAGGCCACAGTTTTCTTGAAGTTTGCGGGCAGGCCAGAAGAAGCGCATTTTAGTACGTTCTTTAAAACAGGGAAATGCTGTGCACTGGTACATAACTACAATGAAAACAGACAGTGTACAAACTGTGCGATAAAGCTTTTTTAAAGACAGAGTGAAATCTGTAAGCAGCGATGTTCTAGGTGACCGCATTGATTATAAATTGCGCTAGGGGGAAGGCATACCTAAGCAAATGACCATTCATTTCTGGTCATGAAACCGTACGTAAAAGGGGGGTCAACTCATTCATCATCATAAAAGGTGCCTTGCTTAGAGGTACTTACCGTGTGACCTGCGCGGTTAAGATTCTAGTGAAACGCAGTGCTCCCATGTATAAATGCACCAGCTGCTGTGTTCCGAGTTCCAGGGAGTCATTCTCTCCTGCCAGCTATTAAAGCTTATGTACGCAAGTATGCAACTCGCTGTGTGCAACATGCCACCAAGGGCGCGTATGATAAATATTATTTTACTTAACCGTTTCATGGAGTCGGCTCAGCATTGCTAGCCCATTTCCGAGCAGCCATTTGTGCGTGCCGGTAAAGAACAGCAACGAAATTGTAGCCTGTGAAGCACGAACCCAAAGCACTCCAATATTTTTGTTCCGAAAACATCCTTGCGATGCTATTACAGGCTTTCTTTCGGTCGTTGTCTGCCTGTTAGCCAAAGGCCAGACAGCGTGGGAATAGCCATGCGCGGAAAATGGCAAGCGCGTGCCCCATAAAGGAAAAAAAAACGTTTCCTCGTGGGAAATCGAACCTGCGTCCTTCTAGCGTCGGTCAAAACTCGTGTTTGCTCTCAGCTCAAGGAGGTGTTGTTTTCGGTATCAGAGTATGATTGTCTTTAACAAGCGCGGTGTATGGACAGGACCAGAAAAAACGAGAAACAATACAGGGTGACGCGCAAACTCACAACTGCTTTGTTTCGATCATGGATAGCCTTATGCACGAGAACGAAAGGAACACAAAAGGAGGGGTGGGATTCAGTGATAAAACAGTAGAACACAAAAAAAAGAAAAAGAAAAAAAAACATATCAGCCTTCAAACAACCGAAACATGTGAAGCGTTTTGTATGCGGTGATACGGTTTCCTTTAAAAAGCTAATTTCTTTTTCAGAGTGGGCCATCGAAGGAATGCTAACGCACCCTTCGCTGATAAGCATGTAAAATATTTCGGTAATTTACTTCCCTGTCTGATCGAAAGATGGCGCCAAACCTTTTGTGTCAGGAAGCATCGCCTTGCACACACATTCTGCGCTGTGGGAAGCCAAATGACCAGGGTGTGTGAAGAGTGATACAGCGTGATTATGCTATTTTAGTCCATCATTAATGCCCCTCCCGGTTTGGCCTATGTACTTCCTATTTCAGGAGAGGGGGATGTCGTAAACAACGCCTTCTGAGCATTCCACAAGTTTGTTTCTGTGCCTAACACTACAGCCCGTTTCCTTCCTTCCGCTGTCACCATTTACCCTTTTGGAAAGACCTTTCAGCTTGTGTGGCGCTGGAAAAACAACTCGTCAAACTTTGACATGACTTTCTTAATCCTACGAAAGAGAAATAAAGTAGTTGTGAGTTTGCGAAATAAAGAAGCTGCTTGAGCATCACCCTCTGTTGTTTCTCTTTTCTTTCGGGTCCGCGTCTACCTGCAGGGCATCACAAACACGAAGACGCACCAACTTTGCGCCTATTGCCGCCTTATTAGTATGGACAGGAGCGTTGCTTTGCTGCTTTCGCCAACAACTTGGGAGATAAAAAAATTCGGCTGTGGTCATGTTCACTCTCGTCCTTTATGAAAGGGAACACGCGAGCTCGTGGTCGGCGCTCTACAGCAGCTGCCTGCAGCACCATCAGCCGACAGCTAAAGAAAGCACGTCGGCTTTCTGCGGCATCGCCCGTTGCGAGACCGGAGCGGGAGAGTAATATAGCAGTGCTTGTCCAACGGCCATGACTCGTTATTTTGTTTGCCAATAGAAGACGCCAAAAACGGACATGCTCTCTTGAGTTGTGGGTTGATGGCACTGTAGGCAGCCTCCGCATAAAGTCACTGGAACGGAAGAAAACGCCAGGCCTGAGCGGAAAGCGCAGCACAGTCACAGCGGAAAGCTCAAAGAGCGGCATTTCTAGAGCCCGTTATAAACTCTCTTGTGGCTACTAACACAATACAGGCGCGTTGGCGACTGGTAGCCAGTGTTTCACGCTGTGATTTTCGGAACCGTTCTGTAATTATACTCTTGCTATCGTGTCCCGGCCTGTGCATTGTGTGGCATCAAGGCAACTCCTGGCACCTCTTCGAGTGGTCAGCAAGCCATCAGAATGCCCTGGGGGTAGCCCCGGGTCAACGAAGACACCGAGGTGGGACTTAGACCTAACCTCCGGCAGCAGCGGCGGACAGACCCGAGCTCAACCAGGTGCGTTCGTCTCGCGTCCAGCAGTCCTTCGTCACTTGTGTGCGACAGCAATGTCATTGAACTGTGAGGTAGCTTCAGTAGTGACCGAAACGCAGGGCTGTGCTCAGGGAACGACTGCCGATATGAACGCTTGTACACCGACGCATAAAGAACCGAGTGCCTCTGGCTCTGGAAAACGCAGAATAGACGCTTCGTCTCCCGCATCTGCTGCGTTGGTGGCTCCTCCGGCGTCTAAACGGAGTTGTGTTGCTCCTAACGATGAGTTCCCCGCGTTCCGTGCTTCGGGGCCTGTTTACAAAGTGGCCGTTAAGCCCCTAGCTTGCTTCGATGTTGCATCGTTCTCAAACCGTGCACTTCAACAGGCATTGAATTCCTGTCTCAAGACAAGTAACTTTCAAGGGTTTGCCATCCACAAATCCACGAACACTGTATCGGTCTGGGTGCGTTCCCTCCAGGATGTGGATCGCCTACGTACGCTGCAGGCTGTGGCCACGTCTGAAGAAACAACAGTACCCGTACAAGCCTATCTGACGTCGGGCACCGACCTTCGCCGCTATGTTGTCACCGGCGTGGATATGGGTGAAAGCCCAGAGGAGCTGGTGAAGAGTATAGCTTGTGCCTCGCATCAAGTGGTTAGTGCTCGTTACATGGGCAAAGGTCGAACGTGTCTCGTCACTCTGAGGGGTCCTCCAACTCCCCCGAGCGTATTATTTACTATGGATGCTTACTGCAATTTCGTCCCTACCGGCCATCAGTGGTTCATTGCTACAGTTGCTTCCGTACTGGACATATGCGCTCTTCGTGTCCGTATGGAGTTGACTCCAACATGGCAGCGGGCGATGCTCCTGCGTATAAGTGTGGCTTGTGTAAATCAAATGACCATGACATAACAGACAAGGCTTGCCCCACAAAGCAACAAGCCACGAAAGCTAAGCGCAAGGCACACCGCAAAAGACATCAAACCCAGGCGCTACTAATGCAGTGCTCACAACCAATCGTTTTGCACTGCTTGAAGAAGAAGAGCATGACACTCAAGCAGAAACTTTTCTTACGCCTCCTAATCACTTGACATACTGCGAGGCATTAAAACAGAGACGTCCCAAAAACAAACGAGATGTGGTCACGCCATCTTCGAACGAGGAAATTGATTCGGATCCCACCTTGGCTGAGCTGGATCAACGCTTGGCATCGCTGCAAGAAGAAGTCCGTCGTCTGACGCAGCGTCGTGCAGCAATACGTCAGCGCACCACTCGATCATCCGAACACCACCCTAGCACAGAAGCGTGTGAGCAGGAGCGTCTTCAGTGTCACCAGTCTCAGCCTGTGCCTGTCTCCCATGGTACCTTGTCCGCAACGGAACTGCTGCAGTTTGTAGCCAAACAACTACAAAACATAACGGCGGTGTTAGCAGCTAATCTTCCAAACTGACTTCACAGGTGAACAACCAGTCTCTCCCTGGCGTTCTACAATGGAATTGCCGCGGTTTGAAAACAAAGGTTGGCGAGCTTCATCAGCGAATGCGCACGAACAAACTGTCTGTGTGGGCATTGCTTCTACAGGAGACCAATTCATTGCCGCGCCTCTATGGTTTTAACGCATATGCTGACCCCTCTATTGTAGACAAGCGCTGCGGCGCTCCCGATTGTACCCCTGGAAAAGTGGCTGTGTATGTCACCACCAAATTTGCACAGTCACCCATCCCCCTGACACAATGGTGCAATCGGTGGCAGGAAGTGGTTGCCGTGTTGGTTCGACTCCATTGCACTGACGTGATCCTGGTGTCCTGTTATGTGCGTCCATACAGTGGACAGAACTCGCACATTAATCTCGGGTGGTTGCGACATCTGCGGCAGGCGTACTCTGGTCGACCAATATTAGTGGCAGGGGACTTCAATGCGCCGCATATGGCCTGGGGTTACCCCACTACGAGTCAAAGGGGTCAAATGGTGATGGAAGCATTCGTGGACGCACAATTCGAGCTGCTGAACTCACCAGACGCACCAACGCGACGCCGCGATCATGCGGGTGTTCCTGCTTACTCTCCCGACATCACTTGGTGGCTTGGCCATGCATCAGTCAGGTGGAAACAAGAACCAGATTGTTGGGGTAGTGACCATTACCCCATACACGTAGGACTGCACACGGATAGAACACAAGGTTTGCGCCGTAAATGTCAGGTCACGAATTGGGATTTATTCCGCTGTAAGCTAAATGAGTGGATATCAGCAACTGCGGCGGCCGCTAGCGAGGATCCATTAGATGCCATTCGAACTATAGTTTCCAAAGCTACCGTGATTTCTTGGGTCGACGAGCGCCGCCCCACACCTGATCTACAACTGCTACGCTTGTGGGCAGAGCGTCGTCGTGCAGAGAACGCTCTTTCCCGCTCCCCAGATTCCTTTGTGGATCGGTACAACCTCAACCGACTGACTGCAGTGGCTCGCAGACATGAAAAGCGTCTTTCTAGAAGCAACTGGATGCAATGGTGTGCGTCGCTTGGCCCTTCTTCGACGACCTATTCGATCTGGCGTACCTTTCGGGCGATGGAACGAGGTGCACGAGTACCCGATTCAGTATCCAGTGCGTGCCTGGCGTCTGGGAAAGATCCTGCTCTCTTTGCAGCAGAGGTTGCAAGATCCCTGTATCCGAACTTCGACAGTGCGCCAGCCGCCTTCACACGCCCGTTCTTCATTCCGACACAGGCGGGAGCAGTCCCAAGCGCCGAACATCTCGAAGGTATGGAGTCAGCGTTTACTATGGCCGAGTTGTTGGCGGCGATCGACAAGGCTAAACCTCGGACAGCTCCAGGCTTTGATGGGATACCATATGAAGTATACAAAAACATGGAAGGGCCGGCACTTTTGTGGCTTCTAGATACTCTTAATAGTGTCTGGGTATCGGGAGAAGTCCCTGAGTCATGGAAATATGCGGTTGTTGTAGCCATACCGAAACAAGGCAAACCCCCTGGCATTCTCGGAAATCTGCGACCAATTGCGCTTACTGCAACTTTATGTAAACTCATCGAGCGAATGGTGGCTACGCGCCTTACATGGTGGCTGGAACACTTCAAGTGGTACCATCCCGCCCAGATTGGATTTCGGCCTCAACATGGAACCGAGGATGGCCTAGAGTACCTCTCCTCTGCGATGCTTATAGGTGGCCGCTCACACCGTGTACGAACTTTGATTGCAGTGGACATACATCGAGCCTATGATAACGTAAGCCACGAAGCAATCCTTGAGGTTCTTCAATGGATTCACTTGCCTGGTCGTGTCCGCGCATTCATCAATTCCGTTCTTCAAGAGCGCTCCTTTACCGTCCGCATCTTAGGTAACAGCTACGGCCGCTTCAACACACAGCGTGGAGTGCCACAGGGGTCTGTGCTTGCGCCAATATTATTCAACGTTGCACTACTACCGAGGGCGTGGAAGCTATCAAGCATTCCCGACCTAAAATTTTTGATGTATGCTGATGACGTGACAGTGTGGTCGACTCACTCTTCTCTGGACCATCAAGTGCGGGCACTGCAGGCAGCACTAGATGCAACATTTGCCTGGTGCACTTCAGTGGGACTCACACTCTCACAAGAAAAGACTACTTACGTGAGCATTGCCAATAAGTGGGGCCGCCGCAAGCTTGACCGAACCCCTGTACGACTTACGCTTGATGGTCGTGTTCTCACGGAGACGTCTACAATCCGCGTCCTTGGGGTAGAATTTTCTGCATCTGGATCGGCCTCACTCTGGCTTCGGTCTGCACGCAGAACCGCCTCCAGCATGCTTCATCTTTTTCGTCGCATCGCTCAGCGCAGTGGCGGAGCACGAACTCGTATCGCACGGCAACTGGTATGTTCCGTATTCCAGCCTCGATTAGTGTACCAAGCACAGTTTCAGCACTTCACCAAAGCAGGAATGGGCGCGACTGGAAACTCTTAATCGTGAAGCCATGCGTGTGATCACAGGCCTTCCAAGGTTCACACCGATTCCGACACTCCAGGCAGAAGCACAGCTCAATACGCTAGATGAACTCATTCACCAAAGACGCAAGGCAAGGATGATAAAACACAGCAATGTTCCTGCGGCTGCTGCCTTAGCGAATTACATGAACCCTAAAGCCCCTTTGGTTGACGAACCTACGTTGTCAGTACCACCGTGGGATCATTGCCAAGTGACCACCAACAAGCCACTTGGATGTATCCGTCAAGAAGTGAACTCTATTTCAAAGTGCACACCGCTCGGCCCTTTATCTTTGGCACCTCAGGCACTTGAACTAAGAGCATATGTGGACGCCGGGTTGACATCTTCTATACTGCACACTTCCTTAGTGTGCCCATCTCACCCACATGCCAACCAGACCTGCTCTTATGCATTAGACACCCCCATTACATCCGTACTAGCCGAGTTAGTTGCCCTCTGCGATGGTCTTGCCGCACTTCAACCGCTCGTCGAGATGCAACACCCATCAAGTGTGATCCTTTACACGGACTCGACGCAAGCGGTGCGCGCACTCCGTCGCGTAGACCTTTCTGTGGGTGTAGCAGTGCAATTTCATCGTTGTGCTGCAGCTTATCCATGCTCTGTTCGAGTATGTTGGATTCGCCGGTCTAGTGTTATGGCTCATGCCGCGGCAGATGCCGCATGCCATCCTGTAACCATCATGTACCCTTTACCTCTGCTCCGGCTGCCACCTTCTGACACTGTGGACATTCACAAAGAAAATCTTCGGCGCACCACGCGAGCTCTCATACCTCCGCGTGGTCATGACCTCCCGAGTGGACTTACTCGTCAAGAGGAGGTATCGCTCCGAAGAGTTCGCGTGAGTGCGGCTGTGACACCTTCAATCCGCGCTAAGTGGGGCTACACCGACACAACTTCAAGCTGCCCATTTTGTCCTGCGCCGGTGCGGGACGCAGACCTGAACCACCTCTTATGGACATGCCCTGGGCTACAAGCGGCTCGTCGACGCCACCTGCGGCGTGCAGGACTTCAGCACACCAGACCACCGGATCTGCAGCTATGGATATACGGTCCGAACCATAGGTCCCTCCTGGACTTCATGGAGGAAACACAGCTGCACCATTTTGTGTAACGTGTATTGATGCCGCAGGGCAAACTCACGCGAATAAAAAAAATAAATAAAACGGCTGCAATAACGCCGCAGAAAAGCAACGACGTCGACGATCGAATGTCACGGAAGTTGACGCTTTGGTGCACCGAGAGTACAATAAACACTCAACTACTTCTGTGAGTACACGTTTCACTTTCGTGTTATACCGATTCCTGTCACGGAGGAATAAACCGTGCTTTATTTTCTTTGCCATCTGATTGTGTGCATTTTGCTGACGTATTTCCGTGACGGAAATGCGTCATGAGAGTCTTATTGGACCCCATCATCAAACACTTTCGTGTTTCAAAAATTCCCCCACCTCCCCGAAGGGAATCGTGAGGAAATGCGAATGCATTTCTTGCGCCGAGAGTACACGGTGTAGTAATTTTAATGGCGCAAAGCTGGACACATCGACGCGCTCAAGTGTCTCCCCTTTGGGCGCCTCTTTCAACGAACGCTTCCTACGTGCGTTCGTAATCACCTCAGGGATGTTGCCACCGCCTTCAATGCAGCACAAACGCGTTTAGAACGCGCTGTTTTCAGGCTGTGCCAAGGCAGCACAAACGCTACAAACGCGTTTCAAACGCACTGCATTGAGGCGGTGGCGCAGGGAGGAGAGAGCGAATGGCGAGAGAAGGAGCGGCGAAGCACTGCACCTACCCTCTCCTACACTCTCTCCACACGATGCGAGCGCCCTCACACGCCAGAGCTCGCTCCTCCTCTCCACTCACTCTCCGCTACTCCGCCCGAAATCACCTGCTCCGGTTGCTAGGGGCGAGGATAAGCGCGCGCGCCCGCAGCTGTTGCTATGGGAGAAGGAGTGAGAGCGGAGAGGCGTGCGGACACCGACGCCTGACATAGCCCGACTAAGAAATGCATTCGAATTAAAAAATCACAGCATATTCACGGAGTGAATGATGATGAGTGGGCGAAGCTGCGGAGGTTCATCGGTAAACCGTGAATCTTCCGTGAATTCTGCCCAGTACATCATCACCGACGTGAGATCGGGCGCGTTTATACTAAAGGTTCGATGAGTTATGACGACTTGCAGCTCACTTTAATTTTACATGTACGCTGTGAATTTTCATTGTTTAGAAAACCATTGCTTTAGAAAACATCTGGCGTCTTTCGTTAAGCAGCTGGCGTCTTTTAGTTTTGCTTTAGAAACATCTGGCGTTCTTTCTTTTTGCTTTTACAAAACATATGGCGTCTTTCGTTGGTTTATTTCATCAATCAACGGCGTTTTGAACAAAATTTTTATTGTTTAATCACGCACAGGAGAAATCTCACCAGGCACTACCTTGGAGGTAAAGAATGGCTGCTAATGGGAATGAGAGACAGAAGAAGTCCGCTTTTAGCTAACTCTGCGAATTTTTTATTGTTCAACAACGCACAGGAACAATCTCCCACCGGCACCACCTTGGAGGTCAAAGCGTTAGACTGGTTACGCACTACGACTACGACTACGAGGGACGAACGGGTGCCGCCTTAAGGAGCTTCGCCCCTAAAAGATTGCGCAGCTTGCAATAAGTCGCGCAAAGCTGGGTCACAGCACCCCCTGATGGGCACGTTTCTGCTTCTCTTATTGTTAGCCATCTGTACAGAATGCTTGGGCGGTCATTGATCGTGTGCGTGTTCATAATGACGATGATTTTCTATCTACGACACATGGCAAACATCGACCATAACAGCTCTGCTGTAAAATCTTTAGTGCCTAGGTGACCAGGAGAACCCAGAAAACAGAAGTAATGTTACGCGTTGCCGGTGTCGGTACTTCGTTTTCGTCGAGCGGGCTTCGCAAAGCAGCAACCAAGAACATTACTATTCGCTTTATCTTATTGCTTAACTACTTACTGTAAACAACGTGCCAAATAAACTTCATAATTTTTCTCGATCGTGCCCTCATCTTTGTCAAATAAAGAAAACGTTTGTCGCTCTGTTTTTGTTGTAAGAAATTTTCCTGCTCTCACGTCTTTATGTACTTTTTCCCAGGATAAAAAGGCAAATTTGTCTTTGCTCATTGTATGGCCCTATTTCGCGCGCCCTCTTCGTAAACCAGCCGTATCAAGACCGCCTGAAAGAAGTCACAAGAAAAAGAGATAGTCCAAAGGCACCATAAAAGACCTCTCTCCCTCAAGTTAACAAAATCTCTCTCCGATACTTGAGAATATTTGAAGTTGTGGACGGCGAAAAAGACAATTACTGGTAGCGATAGGGAAAGCAAAAGCTGGAAAAACGGAACTCGAGAATAGATAGGAAAAAGAATATCTGCGTTGTTTGCTGCAGCAGCTTCAACATTTCGCCCTGCGTGAAATGAAACTAATAATGAGGCCATCATCAGTGACGCGTCCTGAGTGCATCGAGCTTTCAGTCTCCTCACCTTTCCCCCTGAGTATGCGGTGGGGCTCCTACGTGTAGCGCGTATTATATCCAGGTCGTTAGGTGCCCGTCTTTCGTCTAGAACAGGAAGCACATAATGGTCGGGCCTCCTCTTGAAGCGCATCACGAAGGCTACGAAGCTTTCTCTTTTTTTTTTACGTGCAGGGGCATGTCTGTTTTCTTGTTCTTGAGCCACACCGAATTCTACATTGTAACGACCTGTTCTATGTATTGATTCTCGCATTTTTCTTTGTCAATTTTTTTAAGTACCCTCGTATCGAACGCGAAAGAAAATGCACATTTTCTGAAAGCATTGGAAGAATGCTGGAGCATGCCTGTACTGTATAATCATCGAAAAACGCAACAAATAATAACAGCAGTAAATGTGTTCAGCAGGTTTTATAGAACTGTTACTTTAAAAGTGTATGGGAAACTGTAGTCAAGGTCACCAGAAGGTCGTTCAGGAATGACACTTTTAGGCGTTTTCGCAAGTGAGATCATTAGTGCGCGTTCCTCTCATATTTTCCTACCAACATCTCGATAACACTAGTTCTCAGTGGTAGCAAAATTGTCGTATTCGTTTTGCATATTTTGCTCTCTACTTTCTTTTAATACCCCTATTGCAAAATTAACAATTTTACTCATATCCAAGTTTAGTGGTGCGTGGCAAATGACGCTTGGAAGCTAATGGTGCGCACATGCTGCACTTTGATGACTCATAATGTTTAATGGTACTGGGGAATCTAGGTCAGAAAGTGACATGAGGTTTCCATTTATCCTTGATCAGAGCTAAAAAGTAATTAAAAACGAAGATTTTATTTTATGGGTCAATAAATCTAGAAAAGGTGTATAGGGCATTTGTGGTTACGGGGGAGATTAGGATCTAGAGTAATGACTGATGTGAAATATACCAAGTGAGGCTCGCCAATGGATACTCTCAGTTTGAACAGCGCTCCTGTTGCAAAGGCGGCCGAAGCAGCGAAGGAAACTAGCGTGCTTCAAGTGTCGAGCTGTGACATTTGATAGTTCGCGCTCATCTTCTGTTTGTTCGTTTAGCGGCGTCCCTTCAGCTCGAGTGACTTTCGTACGCTCCGTAACATGAGCGCGGACATCAGGGTGAAAGCTTGAAACATTCCTCTTCCCCTCATCACGAGAAAATTGCGCGAGCAGACAGCGGAAGGGCAAGGTTCTCCCTGCGCAAATATAAGAAGAAGTGAACGAGCTCACCGACGACTTTTAAATGCGCCCTTCGCGCTCCTAGCGCCATCTCGCTGGTAATGAAGAAACGCTTATTATCGCCTGCCGTCTCCGAGTCCGTCCAGTGGTAAAGGATGTGTATATAACGCTCGCCGTTAGCTACGTGGAGGATCTGCGTTTCGTGGCGTAGTGGATAGCGCCACTCGCTGCGGAGCAAGAGGTCCTTGGATCGATTCCGCGCTTCGGAAACATTTTTCTGAATTATTTTTTGGGGGGGCTTTTATATATGTATGCATACTTATACATATACGTGCATGACGGCGGCGACGGCGACAGCAAAATCCAGCCGAGACTGTCCATATAATTGCTATCGCAATAATAAAATACACAAATAAGTGGGGAGGGACAATTCAGGCAGCCTCGGTATTTGCCCTCGCCTGGTCAGAGTTAAAGGCTGCTACGACAGCACAATTTCTGCCAACCCAGCCTCAACGCGGAAGAGTGGGTGCAGGTTATGAGAAAAAGAAATACGTACTTTAAAAAT